>NW_020944974.1:0-7588 GCF_900497805.2 Vombatus ursinus | reverse complement strand
CTAGGTTGTGGTATTTGGCTTAGTTGTGGCCCAGTTGATGGTATTCAGTCCTGGGAGCCGTATTTTAAGAGGGGTCCTGATTATTTGAAACATGCCCAGAAGAAGGTCACAATGACTTAAAAGAATTTCAAATGAGGTATGGTTGAAGATCTGGGGACATTTAATCTGAAGAAAAGAAGATTTAGGCTTATTTGAAGGGCTCTCCTGAAGAAGAGAGTATAAATTTATTCTGTATGGATCCAGATGAAGAACTGGGCCAAATGGGTAGAAGTTACAGGTGGAAGATACATTTTGGCCCAACATAAGGCAGATTATTCTAACGCTTAGTCACTGTCCAAAAATGGAACGTTACCTCCTTTCCCTATCATAGGAAGTTTTCAAGCACAAGCTAAATGATGTAGAGGGAAATTCTGGCCTTGTTATCAGGTGGATGGTTGGATTATGTGACCTCAAACTAGCTCTTATGACTCAATAATCCTTTGGCGGGTATTTAACCCAACAACTGGCCAGATATAAGGTAGGCCCCAAATTCCATCCCTCATTTTGGTTTCGATGAGTTGAAGTTGTATCAGATTGCCCAGCCCAAATATCTTCAGACCCAAGTCACAGAGTCAAAGACCTAATAAGATTTCAGATTCAGTGAGGTGTAAGGGGAGGAGGAGTTTCCCTGAAGTCCATAAGCAACATCAGGTAATGCCAATTATATCTTCCTTTCTTTTCAGCCTTTCTTAGTAACCATATTGACCAGATCTCCTACGCCCACACATATGTTTTAATTTTTTATTTTTTTTAAGACCAGGAAGTCCTGTGCCTGGGCCAACTCTGACCCAGAAGAATGACTTAAGTGAAATATTAGGTTGTAAGCTTCTTGAGGGAAGGGACTGTCTTGCTTATTTGTATTCCCAGTGCTTAGCACAGTGTTTGGCACATAGTTGGTGCTGAGTAGGTGTTTATTGATTATTTACAGAAAAAGGAAGTAGGGAATATTTTTGAGCTTCATTTCAGTAAGACATAATGAAGTTGGATGTTTTATTCCTAGCAAAGTCTTTGAGGCAATGATATGGTTTTGCAACATTCTAAAAAAAAAAAAAGTGAGCAGGGATTCTTTAGCCACTCCCACAATTCAAGTCCTGTCATAAAAGAAAACAGGGTTTCCCCCTCTCCCCCCAACCCTAAAACTTGCCTGAGCCTAGTTTTCATTAAAGACAATAAAACATACACATCTTTCTACTTTTTGTCATTGGCTTAGTGTTGGCTTTGGAATCTTCTTTTTGTATCCCCGGTGCTTACTTAGTACAGAGGCTGGAAAATCATAGGCAATTAATAAATATTCATGAATTGAAATTCAAAACCACTTGATTTTGACCTGGTAAACATTCATTGCATGTTGTAAAATGGGGCAGAGCTACAGCCACACTCCACACTATATGCAGTCCATATTGCTTTAATCTATATTTTTTCTTGTTTCTCTTTTAAAGGAAACCATCATGATAGTTTCATTGAAAACTACAAGCCTGCAGATGACATGGCTATTAATGCTAATGTTTTCATTTGCAGTCAATGCTAAAAGTCTGAAGGAATCAAACTCTCCAATAATAGAGTACAAAGCTTTTATGATATAGTGGAATGCTCCTACAACACAGTGCAAGAAGTGTTTTCATGTGGATCTAAATCTCCAAGCTTTTGACATTGTGGTTAACCCTAATGAGGCATTAAATGGGCCCCCTGTTACCACATTTTATGAAAAAGAATTAGGGAATTATCCTTACACTGATCAAAGTGGAGCGATTGTCAATGGAGGAATGCCTCAGAATGAGAACCTTCTTAAGCACCTTGAAAAGGGTAAGGACATTGGCTGGCAGCTAGGTGGCGCAGTGGATAAAGTACCAGCCCTGGATTCAGGAGGACCTGAGTTCAAATATGGCCTCAGACCAACCACTTGACACTTACTAGCTGGGCAAGTCACTTAACCCCAATTGCCTAATTAAAAAAAAAAAAAGCAAGGACATCAAGAAAGTAATTCCTCGAGAAAATTCGAAGGACTTGTTGTTATTGACTGGGAAGAGTGGAAACATCAGTGCGAAAGGAATTGGGGTTCTAAAAATGTATATAGAATCCAGGTTTTAAACCATATTAAATATAACAACAAGGATTTGTCAGAAGCCGAAGTAAAAGCAATAGCAAAACAGGTATATGAAAATGCTGCCAAGAATTTTATGATTTCTACTCTCCATTTGGGGTTAGGAATCAGACCACAAGGACACTGGGGTTTTTACCTTTACCCAGAGTGCTACAATTATGATGACCAAAAAGCCCCACTGACATACACCGGGAAATGTGCAGAAATTGAAATTTCCTGCAATGATGACCTCGGGTGGCTATGGCAAGAAAGTACTGCTCTTTATCTTTCTATATACTTGCCACTGATATTGAAGGATAGTATAAATACCCAGAAATTTGTTTACTATGGAGTCAAAGAAGCAATGAAAATTTCCCAAATGGCTAGGAGGGACTATGATCTGCCTGTTTTTGTTTATACTAGGTTATTTTATAGCCATGGTACTGAGCCCTTGACTAAAGTAAGCACTCTTGTTCTCCATTCCCCTAAAAGGGTTTTTTTAAAAACAAATACAGAATAGAAATATGGTAGGGGTATATTTACAAAAGAAATTTTTTCAGAAAGTTTTTTGTTTTTTTAATGAATTATTTAAATACTTAATCCTCTACTATTTATTATTATTATTATTCCTTCAAAGGTCAAGTTAACTTTGAAGATCAGTGCCAGTCACAACAAAGTGACAAAGTAATGTATTTTAATTGTAGTGAGAAACATGGGCCTTGGGGTATCCTCACATGATTTCCTTTAGAAATGTCGTTTAAAATGTTCTTAAATCTCATTTCAAGACTCAGCTTCTAGGCTACTTTCTACAGGACACCTTTCCAGATCTCCTTAGTCATTAATGCCCTTTCCTTCCTGAAATTATCATGCATATATTTATCTATTTACCTTTTTACCATCATTTCTTCTCTACCACCCATCCTCCTTCCTCAGTATAACAGAAGTTCCTTGAGGATAGGGACTATTTTTTTTTCCATTTTGTTTTAATATCAACAACACCTAACATAATGCCCAGCACAAAGGAGATAGGGGTTAGGGACTAGTTCTATGATTTTATTGATCTAGACAATTTGTAGCTGTGATAATTACCTCTCAATGCAGATAGGCATCTTCTCTTGTAGTTATAGTCTTAGAGAATTGTCTAAAGCACTGAGAGAGTTTAAAGGATTAACCCACTGTCAGTCAGCTAGTATTTTTCAGAGACAGGCCTGAACCCAAGACTTCTTGGCATTGAGGCTAGCTGTCTATCCATTGCACCATGATGAGCTTTGCATATAATTTTGTTGTTGTTCTTCAGTTGTTTCAGTCGTGTCCAACTCTTTGTGACCCCATTTGGGGTTTTCCTGGCAAAGATACTGGAGTGGTTTTTCATTTCCTTCTCGAGCTCATTTTGCAGATGAGGAAACTGAGGTAAACAAGGTGAAGTGACTTACCCATGGTCACACAGCTAGTTAAGTATCTGAGGCCAAATTTGCACATCATAAGCATTTAATAAATACTTGTTGGATTAGATTGGATTAACTTTGAAATTCTAAAATATTTCATCACCACCACCACCACCATTAACATCAATACCACCACTACTACTTTCACCAGTGCTACCATTACTACCGCTACTAGCTAGCTGGTATTTATATAATGTCTTAAGTTCATGAGAGCATTTTATAGATATTATCTCATTTTATCCTCACAATTAGCCTGGGAGGCAGGTGCTATTATTATCCCATTTTACAGAGGAGGAAATTGAAGCAGATGGAGATGTTAAATGACTTTCCCAGGGTCACAGAGCTAGTCTTAGTTTAGGATTTGAACTCAAATTTTCCTATCTCCAGGTCTAGTATTCTATCCAATGTGATTCCTAAGGGCAATTTCATAATTTTTTCTCCTTACATCCTACATTTTTAATATCTCTCTGTTCCCTGTGGGATGAATTTCATATTCCTTAGCCTATTAATCAACATCTTTCCTATCTTGTCTCCACCTGCTTTCCCTACTGCTCCAACGAAATTGATTCTACTATCATTCCTTGATGTGTCTTATAACTTTCTTCCCTTTATTCCATGCTACTGTTTCTGGCTGAAGTATCCTTCCCATTTCTCCCTGTCCAGATTCAACCTATCCTTCAAGACTTGGCCCAAACCTCTCTCAAATCACCCTGCCTCCAGTGATTTCCTGCTCTTATGAACTCCTATAGTATATATACATATATATATATACACATATATATACATATATCACTTAATAATACAATTTGTGTGAACTAGTGACTTAATTGATATGTGGGACTACTTAGCTTTCCTCTACTTACCTATCAGCAACTTGTCAATAACTTATGGCCTTAGGTAGTTGACTAGGAAGTTGAAATATTAAGTGACTTCTTTATGATCTCAGAGCAAGTGTGTTAGAAGTAGGATTTGAAACTCAGGTCTTTCAGACTCCAAGGCCAATTTTCTATCCAAATAGGCTATGCTACTTCCCAGGTCTTTGATGGGAATGAATAATAATAATTCATATTTTAGAGAGGCTTAATTTCTTAAATGTTTTTTAACAAGCTTAATTATTATTATTTGTTCCTGAAGAAACTTAAGTTTCAGAGAGCTTAAATGGCTAGTCACATGGCTAGTAAAGGTGAGTTCACACTTAAACTCTGGATCTAAGTTCACCACGCTGAGATTCCCCTTAATAAAATACTGCCATTCTTGTGTCATCTTTTATACAACTGTATTGGACAATTCTTGTACTGTCGTGTTTTATATGTGCCTTGTATTATTACTTAACTTTTCATGTTTTTGTCTTCTCTCTCTTACTAGATTGTAAGCTCCTTGAGGGCAGAGAATGTATCTTATTCATCTCTGTATCTCCTACAGGGCCTAGCCCTTGTACATGGTGACAAATTTTTGTTAACAAAATCAGATAGTGCTACTTTCATTTGAAAGAATCGTTTGAAATCTGGTAAAGTGTATATATACGTGTACATATATATATATATATATGTATATGCATGACCTATGCACATATATCTCTTAATAAAGGGAATCCTGTTAAAATATTGTAATTTTTACCAGAGATGTCAAACATGGGGCCTGCCCTAGAATCAGATTAAGATATAATTGGGAAATATTTAACAAAATAAATAAAAATTAAAAAAAAGATGTTAATATATGGTTTGTTAAGTCGATATGTGACCTGCACGGATCTTTACATAAGAGTTGGTGGCCCCATTTTTATTTGAGTTTGCCACCACTGGTCTCTACTATGATATGCAGATGAGTAGGTAGTCCTTTGAGATAGTCTATCAGTTTATTTACCTTTAAGAGGTATTGTAGAAAGATAATGAGCTGGACCCAAAATTGAGTAGGAGGAAGAGAGTGGGCTAGACTTCCTTTGGGGAAATACACAACTCTTTCAATGATTTTAAGCTACTACTTCAAATAAAAACACATCTTTTAAAAATCATTATTGTTTTGGAAACGCTATAGGACTGTGAATGATGGTCTATCAAAATTTGTGAAGAATGAAATTTACAGAAGGCCAGAGGGCAACAGAGAAGTGTATGAAAGGCATAAATAGCATAAGAAATTCCATAGTTAGTAAATGTATGGTGAGAAAAGAAGGTGAGTTTGCCACATAGTGAGAGATAATGGATGGACAGCCTGAGTGCTTCATTAGTACCCAGAAAATTTTTAATAGATTTATGAAAGGGCTCTAGTATTTTGCATAGATCCTCATCAATGGATAAATATAGAGAAGACTTGCATGTGAGAAGCCGTAATGGGGTTATGGTCCACAACACTGAAGGAATGGGTCAAAGATTCACTGAAGTTTTAAGTGCCTATTTCAAATAGCTTGTTCTGAACAGTTTACATGCAGATGCCTTTTAACCCTGGTAGCCCCTTAGGAAGGGAGAACATAAAAAGTTTTTATTTATAATCTTAGTAATTTTTATGTGCATATATTCAATGACAGAACATCCCTTCTAGCTCCTAAAAACTTATGATCTTGAAAAGCTGACTGATCTTTCCTATTCTAGAGGTGTATTTATTAGAATGGTAGAATTTTAAAAGTCATATGTGTATTAGTTTCCATTCATTATTTAGACACAATATCTAAAATGGAAGTTATATTTATCTACCTACTTTTATCAGTCACACACATTCTAGAACATAGTAAATTACAAAAGGAAAAATGAAACTGTTGGTGCCTAAGTGCACTATGGTTGGTGGACTGAATCTTACTCCTGTAACCCATTAGTTTTTAGGAATGACTCTGAATCTTTTTCATTCTAGAATGATTTATTGTACACTATTGGTGAGAGTGCTGCAATGGGGGCAGCAGGTATGGTAATATGGGGAGGAATGGAGTATTCCAGTTCAAAAGTAAGTTCCATTTTCATTTATATTTCTCTATCAGCACCCTGAAAGAAAAGTTCAAAGAATCCTAGATTTAGGGGTAGATTTGGCCACATGCGATTCCTGTGGCTGGCTTTACTGGGATCCATCTTAATTACCTCCTTTACATTCAACACTACTACAGTTACTTAATATGAGATTGTTCAATCTGCCTAAGAAACAAAAAGAATATTCCAGTTGCCCACTAGGTACGCAGTACTTTGCTAAACGGAGAAGTTAGGTGGCTCAGTGGACAGAATGCTGGGCCTGAGGTCAAGAAGACTCACCTTCCTGAGTCCAAATTTGGCCTCAGACATTTACTAGCTGTGTGATCCTAGGCAATTCACTTAACCCTGTTTGCCTCAGTTCCTTAAATGTAAAATGAGCTGGAGGAGGAAATGGCAAACCACTCCAGCACCTTTACCAAGAAAACCCTAAATGGGGTCAGGAAGAGTTGGGCACAACTGAAATGACTGAACAATACTTTACTAATCATGAAGGAGTACATAAAGATCAGTTAGTTAACAAGAATTAAGTACCTACTATGTGCCTAGCACTGTGCCAAATGCTGAGGTTACAAAAAAGGCAAAAGACATTTCTTGCTCTCAAGGAGCTCACAATATCATGGAGAGAAAGCATGAAAAACAACTATGTATAATCAATGTATATACAGAACCAATTAAGGATAATCATTGAAGAGGAGACAGTAGGGTGGCCCCTGCCCTTAGGAGTTTCTAATGCAGCTAGAGAGCCAGCACATTGAATCACATGAAAATGGGAAAGGCCCTTAGAGGTCATGTAGGCCAGTTGTCTCATCTTGATACATGAAGAAACAGAGGCTCCGAGCAGGTGAGCTGCCCAAGGGCACATAGTTTATAAATTAGAGGAGCCTGATTGGAACCCAAATCTTCTGACTCAAGTTTAATATTCTTTTCATCATACCAGCTATCTCTTTCACATGAATGAAACCTTTAGAGTATATTTAGGTGCTAATTACAGCAAGAGGAATACTAGCTGTATTTACTTGGAGAGCAGAAGGAACTCTGAAAAAGGGAGAGATGGATTTATAGGCCCATACCCA
>NW_020944973.1:0-5259 GCF_900497805.2 Vombatus ursinus | reverse complement strand
GTTTGACCCTTTCCCCCTCACCTTTGGTTTCACCCTGCCCCACCTGAGGAAAAGAAGGAGGGGGGACGGGCAGCAGCTACAACATGGGCCCCCCTGGCAATGGCCTTGGGCCCTAGGGCAACCTCTGCCTGGAAACATTACCCAGGTTCAGCACATCCTGCTCAAGGTAATGAAGTTAGCCTCTGAACGTGGGTAAGCGCACTCTTTTAAATTTGTAGTTTTAACTCTTAATGATGAGATGTTGATTCTCTGTGTAAAGTAATTTGGAAATGCATTTAACAAAACTGAAGTCACCTGATTGGTAATGGGTTGGTTTCAAGTTTCAAACTGGTGAATTTTTGTATCAGTTATGTCAAGCAACTTTTCATAATTTGGTTGCCACTAAAATAATTTGATTGTTGTTGGTCATTCTTTTAATGTGTAAACTAGCCAAAAAGCTTGTTTGGGTTATGGCTTACTGAGAATTTACAAGTGTACAGAAATCTCTAATGATTGGCTTCTTATACCAGGACAAATTTAAGTTTGAGATGGAAATCTTGGAAAAGTTTTTCCTAAGCTGTAATTAGTGAAACTTGCTGTGTGAGGTAAAAGATCATAAGATTTTATTTTGAGTTGTTTGATGGATCATAATAATCCATCAATAATCAATAATCTACCATCTGAGAGAAATGCCACAAGCTACTCAGAGAATGTGATACTGGTGGGAAGTCAGCATCTGGAAAAGCTGAGAGGACAACTTTAGCCTCAGTCTAAGATGGGATCCTCCTGGCTCAGTTTCCCCATTATATTCCTTTGAAAAGGAATGTTACCCACCTGGCTATTCCTGAGTCTGGCTATGAGGTGGATTTGATACTGCATAGTTGGAAAACTGAATTATCTGAATCCAAACAGAGCTAAGGATGTTTTATCTTGTCATCTCTGGGCACTGAAGTTTTTTCAGTTTTTCAGATTTGTGTCTTCCAGACTACAGGTCATTCACCTACAGTTGATAGCAAACAAGGGGTACCAGCCAATATCCCCCTCCCCCCCATCATTCCCTGAATGCAGCCTGTGCTCAGTTCCAGTCAATCTCCTCTTTGGAACCCCCTCGAGGCTGGGACAGCTCTATGCCCTTGCCAACATGAAGCCGTTTCAGAAGCCAAGACCTTTGACCTTTACCCCAAAAGAATTTGGGTCCCATTTGTTTGAGGGGGGAATGATGAGGATGAGATCTGGACCTCAGAAAGGAAAAGCCCTGGACTTTCTCACATGGCCAAATCTCTGGCATTCGCCTGAGGCTATAATCCCATCAACTGGCCTTTTGTTGTGGCTACACCCAATCTCCCAATTCCGTTACCCTTAACCCAGCCTAGCCCTCCTTATGGCACCAAGTGATTTCCCACCCTTAATCCTAACTAGGCTCCTTTCTCCCTTGGCCATGTGGTACAGGTTCCAAGAGTTCTGTTTACCCCAGCTAACTGACCATTCCCATCCAGATCTCCTTAGACCCCTCTTCCAGTCACCCCAAACTACTTGGCCACTTCTAGATACCTCCCACAGTCTGTCTGTATATAAGGTCCATCTTGTCTCCATTAAGGTGCTTAGATTCTTAAAATTTAGCCACTGGTCAGATTCTTAGAATCTAGCCAATACCTCACAGACTCTCAGATTCCTCAAGAGACTGGCTAATATGGTGGATCTAATAAACCTTGTCTTTGGCTGAAAAAAAAAAGAATGCTTGAAAGTCCTCTATTTCACTGAATGTCCATTTTTTCCCCTGAAGGATTAAACTCAGTTTTGCTGGGTAGTTGATTCTCGGCTGTAATGCTATCTCCTTTGTCCTCTGGGATATCATATTCCAAGTTCTCTGGTCCCTTAATGTGGAAGTTGCTAAATCTTGTGTTATCCTGATTGTGTTTCCACAATACTTGAATTGTTTCTTTCTGATTGCTTGCAATATCTTCTCCTTGACCTGGGAACTCTGGAATTTGGCTACAATATTCCTAGGAGTTTTCCTTTGGGGATCTCTTTCAGAAGGTGATTGGTGGATTCTTTCAATTTCTATTTTACCCTCTGGTTCTAGAATATCAGGGCAGTTTTCCTTGATAATTTCTTGAAAAATGATGTCTAGATTCTTTTTTTGATCATGGCTTTCAGATAGTCCAATAAATTTTAAATTCTCTCTCCTGGATCTATTTTCCAGGTCAGTTCCTTTTCCAATGAGATATTTCACATTGTCTTCTTTTTTTCATTTTTTTTGGTTTTGTTTTACAATGTCTTGATTTCTCATAAAGTCCTTAGCTTCCAATTGCTCCATTCTAATTTTTAAGGAAGTATTTTCTTCAGTGACCTTTTGGACTTCCTTTTCCATTTGGCCAATTCTGCATTTTAAGGCATTCTTAATTCTCCTCATTGGCTTTTTGGACCTCTTTTGCCATTTGGATTAGGCTATTTTTTAAGATGTTATTTTCTTCAGTATTTTTTTGGATCTCCTTAACAAGCTGTTGCCTAATTTTTCATGATTTTCTTGCATCACTCTCATTTCTCTTCCCAGTTTTTCCTCTGCTTCTCTTACTTGCTTCTCAAAATCCTTTCTGAGCTCTTCCATGGCCTGGGAATGATTCATATTTTTCTTGGAGGCTTTGGATGTAGAAGCTTTGGCTTTGTTGTCTTCTTCTGGTTGTATGTTATGATCTTCTTTGTCACCAAAGAAAGAGTCTATGGTCTGACTTTTTTTGTGAAGTTTGCTCATGATCCTCACCAATTACTTGAGTTTTAAATTCTTTGTTAAGGTAGGGGTCTGTTTCCAGTGTGCAGAATGCACTGTCCCCAGCTTCAGGGGTTTTGTGCAACTGTTTTCAGAGATACTTCTAGGGACCTGTCAGTTTTCAGTTCTTCCAAGGTAGTATGATAAGGGGCAAGGTGTTTACTCCTTTCCTGGGCTGTGTTCTGGTCTATGAGTGACCACAAGCACTCTTTTCTTCCTTGAAACTGTAAGGAGGATTTCCTCTCCACTGCCACTACAAGTTCCACCATGCCAGTGTTCCTCCTTGCCCCAGGATCGCCACCCAGAACGGTGACCCAGATCTAAGCATGGGCAAAGCAAGAGAATCCTGCTTCAGCATCAGCAAAGAGATCCCTGCAATCCCCCTCTGATCAGCTACTCAATTCCCTCTCAGTCTGTGGACCAGAAGTTATGGAAGCAGCCGCAGCCCCAGAGGGGGCCAGGGACAGGGGTTGAGACAGAGCTTCTCTCTCACCATGGTCACCGACTTTTTCTACTGACCATCTAAGTTGTCTTCGGCATTTGTGAGTTGAGAAGTCTGGAAACCACCACAGCTGCCCATGATTCAGTTCCCTAAGGGCTGTTCCAGGTTCACTGAGGCCTGTTTGCCTGTGCTTCCATGCTGAACTATGTTTCCCTCCCAGCCTGGTGTGATAGACCTTTCTAATCAACCATCCAGGTTGTCTTGGGCTAGAAATTTGTTTCACTCCATCTTTTTGTGGGTTCTGCTGCTCTAGAAATTGTTTAGAGCCATTTTTTACAGGTATTTGGAGGGTTTTGGGGGAGAGCTCAAGCATGTCACTGCTTTTACTCTGCCATCTTGGCTCCACCCCCTCCTCAGGTGTATTTTCTATTTCTTTTCTGCCCTTCCCCAGACATGTCACACATCCCTCCCTAGTCACCAAGAAATAAAGAAAAGTAAAATGCTTAAAAACATATATAGTAAGCAAAACAAATTGCTGTATTGGCCATGTCCAAAAAAAACATGCCTCAATTTGCATTCTGAATTTATCACCACTATCCCATCTCTCTTGAGATGGGTAGCAAGATTCCTCATGAGTTCTCCAGGAATTGTGGTTGGTCATTTTTGAGATCATATTTCCTAAGCCTTTCAAATTTGATTATTTGTTTATTGTACAATTTTTTTTCTTGGTTCTGCTCACTTCACTTTACCAAAATTCATGTCTTCCCAGGTTTCTATGAAACAACTCACTTTATTAATTCTTACAGAACAGCAGTATTCTAACATATTCATATGGCTTGTATTGTTCTGCCATTCCCCAGTTGATGGATGCTCCCCTCTCTGATTCCAATAATTTACCAATATAAAAAAAATTAGAAATATTTTGTACATAGGGGTCATTTTCCTCTTTCTTTGATATCTTTAGATTATACCAAAGGTAGTATCAAAGGTCATGCCTACATCAAAGGAAGAGCTGTGATCTGTGAGCAAAGCACAAATTGAAGTAACTCAAAAGAAATGCAAGACTGGCAAATTTAGAGAATCCATCCTAAATGTTCATAATGACTATTTATGCCCAACCTGTGGCAGAGCATTCCAAGCTTGTATTGGTCTGATCAGCCATGTCAGACACACTGTAACTTGATGCTAACATAGCAATATCATTTTAGTCTTCTTAGAGAACCAAGGATACCAACCAACAAACCAATTAAAATATGCACTAATCTGTTTTGAAGTCATTCTCTGCCTCAAAGCAGGATTTAGACAGGTGTCCACAAGAGAACTTTGGGGCCTTCTGCTGGTTGAGGCCACTCTGTCTTCCAGTGACTAGAAGGTTGCTTATCTATAGAATAAGGAGTGCCTATAACCAGAGGAATGCATTCCTTTCCATGCCAAGTCAATGAGTCTACAAGGATTTATTAAGCTAGCATGGCCCAAACACCATTCTAGGTTCTGGAGATATAAACAATTAATAAAGGAAATAATCCTTAATTACAAAATCCAATACATATTACTTAAGGGCCTTTGGGAGTTTATATATCTAACTTCCATCTCTGAGAAGTCATTATGAGTATGCCATTAGTCTGGAGCAGAGGCTGCTATGGCAAGTGGGGATGGCTCAGTGTAGCCCATCCATACAACATAACACAAGGCAGACCCCATAGACTCCTCTAGCACATGAAAAGTCCTATCTATTGTCTG
This sequence comes from Vombatus ursinus, assembly GCF_900497805.2. Lineage (NCBI taxonomy): Eukaryota > Metazoa > Chordata > Mammalia > Diprotodontia > Vombatidae > Vombatus > Vombatus ursinus. The sequence goes on along the minus strand of NW_020944973.1, from coordinate 331 downwards.
GCCTGTTGTGTTCATTTCCATAGCCTGATTAGGGGTAGAGTTAATTGATGAACTACTAGATTCGTGAGAAACTCAATACTTTGACCCTGGAAGGACGATGACATGGGAAACTGAATCTTGTCCATAAGGATTATAGATGATGTAGGCAGAATAACTAACTTCTTAGAAAGGGTGATTTGTCAGACACCCAAAATGTCCACTCCCACACAGGTCTTGAGACACCACTACTTCCAGTCTTCTTTTCAGTCAACAGCTGGACCTCTAAGGGGAGCCCTTGGCCTCTTCTCATTCCCAGGGTACATTAATATTTAGATTCTGTCTAGGTCAACAC
>NW_020944972.1:0-12477 GCF_900497805.2 Vombatus ursinus | reverse complement strand
GCAAGCACTAACTACCTGAAAAAAAACTGCTGTGAATACTGGAAAGTAGTTAGGAAGAAACTAGGCATAGGCCAATATCTCACACCATATACCAAATGGCTAAGCTTGCTTACCGTGGCAATATACTTTCCAGGGCTGAACACACAGATGATCATGTTGATGCACATGTTGCCATAGTTAGCTCTGTGTTTGCGAAACTCTGAAGCAAAAAGTGGGAAAGAAGAGGTATGCTCTATAGAGCCCTCTTGTTGACCTCATTCTTGTAAGCCTTTGAAACATGGACAGTCTACCATCTTCATGCTAGGTAACTGAATTGTTTCCATTTGATTGGTCTTAGGAAGATTCTGAAGATCATCTGGCAGTATAATGTCCTGGACGCTGAGGTCTTTTCTCTAGCAGAACTTCCAAGCATTCAGAATCTACTACAGAAAGCAGTAGGCCTTGGTTCTGGTTCGAAGCCAGAGGAGAGAACTGAAGGAGGATCCCAGGCCAGAGAAACCATTCCCCATGCCCCAGGACTAGAGGTGATTGTAATAAACTAAGTTACTACACATGAAAAAAAATGCACAGGCAAAGGAGAAATCATCCAGCCAGAGAGAGTTACTGTGGTTATAGGGAAGACTGGGGTTCCTCTTCAGAGCAGGATACTGAAGCAAAGAAAGGCCCTTCTACCCCAAAGAATGATGTCAAATGGTCACCTGCTCAAAACAAATTCATAGAATAACTTAAAAAAGACTTTAAAAATCAAATGAGGTAGATTGAGGAAAAACTAAAAAAAAAAAAAGAGCAATCCAAGAAAATCAAAAAGATTATGAAAAGAAAGTCTACCAATTAGAAAAGGAGATTCAGAATCTTAAGGAACAAAATGACTCCTTGAACATCAGAATTGGGAAAGGGGAAGTCAATAAACTCATAAAAGGTAAAGAAATAATAAAATATAAAAGATGAAAAAATAGAAGACAAAGTGAAACATCTCATAAGAAAGACAACTGATCTGGAGAAAAGATCAAGAAGAGAAACATAATAATCAGACTACCTGAAAGATACAATTAAAAAAATCTTGATACAATAATACAAAAAATAATCAAAAAGAATGTTCCTGAAGCATTGGAACAAGAAGGGAAAGTAGTAACAGAAAAAATCCACTGATCACAAATTAAAAGAGATCCTATGAGGAAAACCCACAGGACTATCAAAGTCAAATTCTGAACTCAACTCAAGGATAATATATTATGAGAAACAATAAAAAAAACCAACTTAAATATGACAGTCCCACAATTAAAAATCACACAAGACCCAGCAGTGGCTAATCCAATTAGATTATAATGACTATTCAAGAAAATATTCCTTATGATCAACTGGGATATATACCGGGGATAGAAGGATGGTTCAATATTAGGAAAACAATCAATATAATTTAATCATAGTAAACACCAAATATCACAAATTACAAAATCATCTCAATAGAAAGAAAGTCTTTCACAAAGTATAACAATCTTTTATGCTAAAAGTTTTAATGTCATAAAAAGAATCTAAAATGAAAAGCAGTCATAATTTGCATATAAAATCTGTTCCAGTAAATACAGCAGTGAAGCCAAGATGCCCATTCTCCCCCTCGTATTTGATATAGTAATGGAAATATTAGTGGTAGCAATATGATAAGAGAAAGAAATTGAAGGAATAAAGATAGGTATAGAGGAGATTAAACTATCCCTGTCTACTGATGATATGATGGTTCAATTGTAAAAAACCAAGTAATTTGTAAAGATACTAATTGAGACAATTAATAGCAAAATTGTAGGCTACAAAATAAATCCTTAGAAATCAATAGCAAATCAATATTATAATAACAGTACAAAACAAGTAATGATAGAAAGGGAAATCCCATTCCAAATAACTACAAAATGCATAAAATATCTGGTATTCAACTTATCAAAATACAAAAAATGAGTTATATAGATTTAATTGCAAAACACTTCTAAAAAAAGAAAAGGGAACAATCTAAATTCCTGGAGGAATAATCAATCCTCATGGCTAGGCCATGCCAGTGTCATAAAAATGACAATACTAGTATAATTAAATTATACTTTTAATAACAATCAAATTACCAAAAGAATGATTTACAAAGCTGGGTAAAATAATACAATTTCTAAAAATAAAATAACTACAGTGTCAAGGGAAATCATGAAAAGAAGTAAGGACAAAGGTGTAAAAGAATTTTCAGACCTGAAACTATATTTTAAAACAGCAGTTATCAAAAATACCTTATATTGGTTTTGAAAAAGGAGAGAGATCAATGAAGAGACAAGACAGAGGACATTCAAAAAGAACTATAGATAAAGTGGAAAATATAGATTCCCCACGTGAAACCTACCTACTTGATTAAAAACTGCAGGGAACACTGGACAACAGTCCGGCAGAAATTATGCAAAAACTGACACTTACACTACTCTCCACAATATGTTCTAAACTGAATCATGAACTTAATGTTAAAGATCATACAATAAAAATTTTAGAAGAAAAACTGATCATATACCTCTTGTAAGTTACAGGAAAGAGATATATTCTTAACCAAACAAGACATGGAGGAAATTACAAAAGACAAAGTAAATAACTGTGATTGCTTGAAACTGCAAAATTTCAGTCCAAAAAATCATTAATGAATCTAGGATAAGAAGGGTAGTGGTTTAATGGGAAAAAATCGTTACATCAGATTTCTCTGATAACTGTTAGGCATTCAAGATGTATAAATAATTACACATAGTATTATATATTGTATTAAATATTTCATATGTATATACTTTTAATGTAAATATATAAATAAATAATTTTTATAAAAATATATAAATAATTATACATAGCATTATATATTGTATTATATATTTCATATGTATATACTTTTTAGATATCCTGAATACCTAACCCTTATTGGAAAAAATTGACAATATGTAATTATGCATATAGTTTTATGTATAAATATATATAAATATATATATGTATGTATGTATTTGACCAAAACAGTTCTCAAAAGAACTGCAAAGTATTTATAACCACATTAAAAAATGCTTCAAATCACTAATCATAAAATAAATGCAAATTAACCTAACTTTAGACTTCAAGTTATACCATGCTAATTGGCAAAAATGACAAAAATGACAATAACTTGTAGGGATTGTCAGAAGATAGGCAGACTAATGCATTGCTGGCAAAGCTGTGTTATGGTATATTTATTTTGGAAAGAAATTTGGAATTACGAAAATAAAGTGACTAAAATGTCCACACCCTTTGGAGCAGAGACTCTGTAATTAGGCTTTTACTCCAAGGAAGCCCTCATTAAGAAAAAATTCCCTGTATACTCCCCAGTGTTTATAGTAGCACTTTGGGATAGCTAAGAATTGGAAACCAAACACATGACAATTGATTAAGAAATGGCCTAATAAATTCTTATTCATGAATGTAATGGAATACTACTGCTCTGTAAGAAATAATAGGTCTGATGAATGCAGAGAAGCATTGGAAAGGTCTTCATGAATTGCTGTGCAGTAAAGTAAGCAGAGCAAAAAAAATACACAAAACAATACACATAATAACAACAACAATGGAAATGGAAAGAATGAAACACCAAAAAACCAAAAGTAAATCTAACCGAATGATAAAGATCAGGCAGGACAAATTAGAATGAAGAGACATGAGAAAATATTACCAACCTAGCCCTCAGTGGAGGTGGGGGGTCCACAAGTGTTACACATTGCATATGTTTTTGGACTTTCTCAATAGTCAGTTATGCTGATTTTTTTTCTTCTCTAAAAACAAACACTATTTGTCATATAAGATAGGGACAGATACACGGGGTTTTATAGTGATGTAAGAAAACAGCAATAAAAAAATACTGAAAAAAAATACAAATTCATTCTCATAGGATAAAGACTGTCCATGAATAAAACTTAATGACAGGTGGTTTTGCATGATGGAGAGAGAGATAACCTTAAATTCAGGCAGACTTGAGTTCATATCCTAACTCTGACATACTGACTCAATGACCTGGGATAGGTAGCTTAACCTCTCTATGCCCCAGGCAACTCTGAGACTTTCAGTGGCAGAGAAGGTATTGACCTACATGGTTTGTGGTTTCCTGTTACCTCTAAAAGGAAATCTCAGGTCTGAAATGAACAGGCCAAAGATTTGAAAGAATATAGTTTTTAATTATGAAGTACATTAACATTTATAATCTATGCCTCTAACTTTGCCTCTCCCCCTCTCCACTTAGCCAAACTAAAATAAAAACTCTCCTTAAAAACATGGATAGTTCAGAAATCTAATCCCCCCATTAATCATATCTGGAAATGTATGTCTCTTTCTGCATTTAATTTAATCGCATTTCTCATGAGAGATGAGTGCCATCATTCAACCTCAGTCTTACAGACTTTCAGACTGGTGGTTTACTTTAATCACTGTTCTAACACCATATAAATGAGAGCTATTATTATTATCATTGGTGCTGTTGCTATTTATTACTGCTGCTGCTGCTGCTGCTGCAGCTGCTTCTACTTACCTGCCAGTGGGTCTAATTGAAATAAGCCCTTCCTGCAAATACAAAGTAAGTCTAGAAAAAAACAGCCTCCTTTCAGGGGCTTGTTCTGACTAGATCTGAATCTGCCTCTCAGACCATTGTTGAGGAGAGTACCACAATCTTTTCTCAACACAGAATTTCTCAATGCTGGGAAAATCCTTCTACTTCCTTACAAAAGTTAAAGAAAAGGGCTGAGGAAGAGAGAAATTGCTGTCTACTAGTCGAATTAGATCTTTCAAACTCAACATGTTCACATAAAAGATTTACAAGAAAACATTTTTCCCCTGAAATTCTTCCTTCCTCTAACTTCCCAATCACTGATCACAGTAACACCTTTCCAACCACCCTGATCTACACCCAGGAAGACCTCACCTGGTAAAGGAGCTTACAGCTTATCTTACCCAGAACCAATGCTCCACCTCATTTCCTAGTCACCAGCTAGAAACTATTCCCTACTGTCAGTTATTCAATTTTCCCTGAGTTCTTGGTCTTTTCTCTCACTAGAATAGAAGCTTATTTGGGGCAGTGACTGCTTTTTCTTACTTGTATTTTTGAACTCAGCACCTTAGCACAGTACCTGGTTCATAATAAGCACTCAATAAATGCTGTGACTCTGTAATCTATTTACCTGTCTATCTACCTACACAGCTACCTGTCTATCTATCTGTCTATTTATTCAAGTGTGTCGTGATGAGTGTTTAAAAGACAGTTCTCTGAAAAATATATACACAATAAGTTTATTTTACATTATTAATATCTTCTCCATCACTTCTATAAATGTAATTCATGAAATAAATCAAGCTCAGATTTGCAGTATTTAGCAAATTTTAAAGTATAATTGTTCAAACTGAAAATTTAACAACTGGCTCATGTATCTATCTATCTTTCAGTTAATCTATATACCTATGATTACACGTGTAATTACCATTGGGGCAAATTGTGCAGTATTTCTGTGACATGTAGTATCTAAAAGGTATGTTGAAAGATCCTGAAAGGTTTATGACAGAAAATAATTTTCCACCCCCTATGATCTCTATATCATCTATCTGTCTATCCCATGGCCTTCAAGCTTCCTCAGCTCCCAAATCCAATCATGTAGTTTGGTAATAACTACATGAACAATACCTCAGACCTGCATTCTTATCTCTCTAGTCACATAACCTCATCTCTTCTCTTCTTGTCTATTACAATGGTCTCCTAAGTGGTCTCCCCACCTCAAGTCATTCCCCTCTCCACACCATCCTCCATTCAGCTGTTGAAGGGATATTCTTGCTGTGTGGTTCTGATTATGAGAATCCCATATTCAGAAAGTTACATTGGCTCCCTGGTACATTTAGTATCAAATTGAACCAACTCTGTGTTTTATTCCCATCTGTAAACACCTAAAACCTAACTCTTTGATTTAATCTTATATTATTCCACTCTGTATACTCTGAGACCCAGGCATATCTACCTTGTTGCTGTTCCTCACACAGGACATTCCATTTCCCTTCTTTAAGTTTTTACAAAGGCTGGTCCTCTTGTCTGACATTCAGTCTCTCCACCTCTCTACCTCTTCCAATCCCTCAGCTTCCTTTGCAGCTCAGCTAATGTGGCACCTCATCCTACTTAAGGACATACCTAACTGTCACCTCCCACTACCAAAGTTAGAGACCTTTCCATTTTCCCCAATTTATATTTTCTTTATTATGTTATACATAATCATATACATACATGTTGTCTCCACCAATAGGATTTAAGCTCCTGGAAGGCAGAGGCTACTGAATTATCATCTTCATAGCCCCAGAACTTAGTATTTGGCCTCACACCTAATAGGTGCTTTAGAAATACTTGTTGACCCCATCCTGGTCATTTAGAAAAATAGGACAGGCTTTCTCTGACATCTGCTGGCAGAAAAGAAAACTGCAACATATGAAAAAGTTTAAGCCAGAAAATAATTCCTGGAAAGATGAAACTTATGTCCATCTCACATTTGAATCCTAGTATTACATTCTGACCCATTCCAAACCATATTTTTATTTGATTTCATGATGTGACAACTCAGTCGCTATGAAGACAGGCAGAAAGGAGCCAAATGAAATCCTTCAGTGTAAATAGGAATTCAGATTAAATCATCAACATTCCAATGACCTATTTCACTCTTAATCATGTCACAGGAGAAATGATGCAGGTTAAGACAAAATAAAAGTAGAGAGAATATTACATAGGTTTTAGCCTGCAGTGCACCTGGTCCCAAGGTGATGTATTAATGTTGCCCATTCACAAGAGCAAAACTTTGGAGAAAGTAAGACATGAAAATGGTTGATCTTTGCTTTGGAGGAAGTTTTAGAAATAAATATCAAAGGTTAAATTAAGATGTTACCACATTTAAATCAAACAATAGGTAAATGTTTTCCTATATGCCTAGAGATACTTAGCAACATTGTTAGCCCTGGAATATGCAAAATCACCTAGGAAATGAAATGACTACTATAGGCATTGTAGATAGTAGTAGAGGTTCAGTTAGAATCTGGCTTCTCTACTTTCAGTTCTAGTGCTCCTATTTTTGTTTTGTTTTCCTCCCAGGCAATGGGGTTAAGTGACTTCCCCAGGGTCACACAGCTAGCAAGTGTCAAGTGTCTGAGACTGAATTTAAACTCAGGTCCTCCTGACTCCAGGGCAGGTGCTCTATGTGCGGTGCCACCAAGCTGTCCCCAGTGTTCCTATATTTGGACGGAGTTTCCTTCTGTCTCTGTGGCCCTCCACTCTGAACAAAACTGTCCCTCTCTCCTTTCAGTTTCTGCCAGTCTTCTCAAATGTGTGGTCTCCACCTGCTGCCTCTATTCCCTCCCTCTTCAGACATTGCTTTAAGCTCCTGAATGGGTGGACAAGGTCAAAGTCCTAGATGTAGGGATCCAGGGAATTTCAGAGGTCATAAATTCCATTCCCATCATTATGTGAACACTTAAAAAAAGTTTAAAAAACATCATTTCTAAGTCATTTAATCATTTTATTAATAATGCCAGCATGTTAATAAAAGGATGGTCATTTGTCTGTCTCTCTTACACCAAAGACAATGATGGCAGTGGGCTCAAGTCTTATCTGCCCATTGGAAGAGGTGTTTTCCTGAGGCTGGCAATCAACTCTGATTGGTTAACAATGAAAGAATGAATATTATAGTATGAGGATGACCTCATTCAAGTGAACTTTGACTATATCATTTACTTCTAAGTCACTCCCAGCCTTGGACAATCTATTCAAAGAATTTGTCCCCACTCAAACCAGAGTAGAGCACACTGGCTTCCCCATCAGGATGGGGTCTAAACAAGATTGTTAAGAAAGTTAGTCCAATCTCATTATCAGTAATGTCCTTCAAAAGACTGAACTTTTGAAATTAGGACTTTAGAAAAAAGGAGGAAACTCTGGATCTCCCCAAATCATTGGTTATTAATGATCATTTCTCTCAATTAACCAGAGGAGGAAACTAGGGCCCAGGGAGGTGACGTGAATTATGATTTATTCCAAAGATTCTTGGTCTATACCTGGCAGGGGCCTCAAAGTCATCTAGTTTAAGGCCCTCAATTCACAGAGGTGGAATCTGAGGCCCAGGGAATGGCAGTGATTTGTCCATTTCATACTAAAGATCCTAGGTGTAAGGAAATTCTTATGTAATATAGTCAGACCCCCTCAATATACAGAAGAAAAGACTGAATCCAGGCTAGTTGATGAGACTTGCCTGAGATCACACAGCTAGCTATGGGCTTAGGCTGGATTTGAACTCAGGAATTTGTACCTCTGAAGTTCAACAATGTAGACACTCCATCCTGCCCCCTCTTATACTCTCATCTCTGTACATGTTCAGAAGAGAAGAACAACATCACTAAACACCAGAGACACAAATACCTGAGGTCAAATCCTGCCTCAGACACTGCTTGTGGCTTCAATCTCTTCCACTTTATATTTAGAGCTTTGTCCTGGGTGGCCTGGAAAGTTCCTTCTACCTATACTTTCTTTAACATGTAATTGGACAAATTATTCTATTTCCCTTGATCTGTTTCCTTATCTGAATAATTGAGAGGAGGGATGAATAGATGGTCTTTGAGGTCCTTTCTAAGACTGTGACCTGTATTAGGGGCTGAAAGTGACCACTGTGTGGAGAGGGAATTGAGAGAGAATATAAAGTCCATAAATTTGAAAAGCTTGGCAGTTAAAAACAGAAAGGGACAGCTCTGTTCAGAATAGAGTGCCACAGGTTAGGAGAATGCTGGTGGAGACTGAGAACACAGTTCAGAGGTAGGAACACTGGAACAGATGCCTGTATTTTCCCCATGAATCCTTGAAAAACCTTTACTTGGCTCATTAATCTCCCTCCTCCATCTTCCCATTGCTCTCCTTCTTTTGGTGGCTAAACTCCTTGAGAAGGCTTGTCTGCAAGAAATGTTCTCACTTCTTTTCCTCATACTCTCATCTTAACTCTTTGTAGTCTGGCTTTGACCATATCATTGAACAAAAAAATGCACTTCCTAAAGTTACTAAACCTATTTTGATTGCCAAATCTAATGTCCTTCTCTCAGTCCTCTTCCTTCTACACCTCTTTGTCCACTTTGACACTTTCAGTCACCCTCTTCTATTTGATACTCTCTTTTATCTCAATTTTCTTCATGTTTCTCTCTTTGACTTTTTCAGCCTGTCTATTCACACCTTCTCACAATCCTTTACAAGTTCTTCATCCAGGTCAGTCTCACGTGGGTGTTGAACAGGGCTCTGTCCTGAGCCTACTTCTTCCCATAATATTCCCTTTGGTAAGCTAGTCTACTAAAATGAATTCAATTATCATCTCTTTGCTTAGGATTCTGAGATCTACATTTTCTGGTCTAACCTCTTCATTGAACTCTAGTATCAAACTACAAGTGCTTATTAGACATCTCAAAATGTATGTTCATTAGACAGCTTGGTCGCCGTGGAGTGAGGCTAGCCTTGAGTTCAAATGTGGCTTGAGATACTGTCTGAGCCTAAGCAATTCACCTGTGCTCTGTGTACCACAGTGTACTCAAATGTACAAAAGGCATATTAATAACATGTAATTCATAGTATTTTGATGAGGATCAAGTGAGGTGATGCTTGTAAAGTACTTAGAACAATGCTTGCCACATTGTAGACACTTACCAAATGCTTCTTCTCTTCCTACACAAATACATGAAACTCAACATGCCCCAAGCCAAACTCATCTTGTCTGATAAACCCTGTCCTCTTCCCTATTATAACAGAGGGTAGCAGCATTCACTCAGGTTCTAAACCTAGGTGCCATCTTTGCCTCCTCACTTGCTCTCACACACACCCAGATCTATGCTGTTCCCAAAGCCTGTTGTTCATACTTTCAAAATATCTCCGACATACATTCTTTTCTCTCCTCTCACAGTTCTACAAAGCCACTGTATATCATCATTTGTTGCCTGGACTATTGTAATCACCTGCCAGTTGGTTTCCATCTCAAGGCTCTGTGTACTCAGAGAATGATTCAGGCAAGATGGTAGAGTAGGTCAAAAAGTTTAGGCTCTCCAAATCTCCTCCCTAAAGAAAGACAGACCTGATTCTCTCAGAGTGAATATAGAGCAGCAGAAACAAACAAAAGTTGGGGTAAAGTTGTTGTGCTCCTAAGATAATGTGAGAAGACCCCAGGAAAGATGGGACCTGTAGGGATGGAGGTCTGGCAGCAGTGAAGTGCAAACACTTTCAGGCAGACTCAGGAATTAACAAACAACAAGCCCTGGGAGCAGCTGGGTTGGGAGGCAGCCTCAGCCTCAGATACTTTCTCCTTATGGATGATGTGGGGCTGGAAAGGCTGAATTAGGAGAAGATTGAAGGGCTTTCCACACTTGATGGATGCCAAGCATGGCTATGCTGAACTGATGAGGTCACAGGTTGTGACTGTAGAAAACAACTAGCACAGACCTGGTGAATATGATAGCAGAGAAGTAGGGACCCTGATGGCTGTGAGCACTTGCATTAGAGCAGAGTCCCTGGTTTCATTTCCAGGGTAGAGAAATCAGTTGAAATTTTCAGCCACCAGAAGGACCACAGGGAGTAAGAGTGATTGTGGCAGAGTGTAGCTTGGGGCCCTAGCTATGGCTTAGAGGTGGAGAGGACTGCCCAAGGTTGGACCGCAGGACAGTGTTCAGAAAATGACAGTAAGAAGGATCTAAGGATTGTATAAATCCCTCCTCTTACCTCCAGACTAGAACTTGATTACAATAATAACCTGGCAACAATAAAATTTAAAAAATAAATAAAAATGTGTAGGCAAAGGAGAAACACCCAAACAATAGATAGATACTATGGGGACAGAGAAGATGGGGTTCATATTCAATGGAAGATAGCAAAGATGAAAAAGTCACTCTCTTTTCAATGAGAAACAGAAAATGATCACAAAGCCAAAAAGAGCTCTTGGAAGAACTTTAAGAGGAGTTTAAAAATCAAATAAGAGACATCAAGGAAAAAGTAAAAAAATAAAAAAGAGCAATTTAAGAAAATCAAGAAAATTTTGAAAAGAAAGCCCACCAACTGGAAATAGAAAATTAAAAACTTAAGGAAGAAAATAATTCCATGAAAACTAGTATTGGACAAGGGGAAGCTAATGAAGTTCTAAGACACCAAGAAATAACGAAATAAAACCAAAAGAATGAACACACAGAAGAGAATATGAAACATCTCAATAAAAAAAAAGTGATCCAGAGAAATGAGAAAGGAGAGACAATGTAAAAATCGTAGGACTACCTGAGAGTTACGACCTCCCCCTCCAAAAAAAAGAACCTAGCTACACTATTATAAGAAATTATTAAGGAAAATTGCCCAGAAGTTCTAGAACAAGAAGGTTAAAATTTCTTTTTTTTTAAATAATTTCTGAATAGTAAAAACAAATCCACCAATTACAACCTGAAAGAAATCCCAGGAGAACAACTTATAGGGATATAATGGCCAAGTTTCAAAGTTTCCAGGTTAAGGAGAAAATATTGCAAATAACAAGGAAAAAAAACAATCTAAATATTATGGAGCTACAGTCAGGATTACATAAAACCTAGAAGCTTGTAAGTTGAAGGACCATAGGTCTTGGAACACTATGTTTTATAAAGCAAAAGAACTGAAATTACAACCAAGGGTAACTTACTTAGCAAAGTTAAGTATAATCCAAAATTGAAAAATGGATAATTAACACACTGAAAACTTTCAGGTATTTATAGAAAAAAAGCAGAACTACTGACATGTAAGAAAATTTAGAAAAAAAGGAAATTTGACATATAAGATCTGAGAGAAATATACGGTAAACATTAAAGACCAGTTATGAGGAACCGAATTAGGTAATTTGTTTACTTCTTGTATATAAAAGTGTTATCAGTTCTTTTATAACTGTCATCATTATTTGGATAGTTTGAAAGAAAGACTGGGGCTGAGCTCTCTATGATGGGGTGATTCTAAAAAATAAAACTATGTAGGGAAAAATAAAAAAAGAGTAATTATCTCATACAAATAAGGAATGAAATGAACAAATGATATAGAAAAACAAGTGGGGGGAGGCGCTAGTAGTACTGGAACCTTACTGTCCTCAGAAATGGTTTAAAAAGGGAACGTATACATCTAGAAGCATATAAAAGTCTTCCAAAGATTGAAAGAAATGAGAGGGCAAAGGGATAGGACAAGTGAGGAACTTTTAAAATGGTGTGTAGATGAGGAATCAGGAGAAGGAATAAGGATGAAGCTCTTAGAAAGATAGGTAGATTAAGTTGAAGGGGCAGGGGGAGAGATGATAAAGGAGGGACTCTTAGAGGGGTGGGTAGAATAAGGAATAGGAGGGCAAAGTAGAGGGGAGAAGGAAATTGGAATGAGGAGGGATAGGGTAAGTAGGACCAGAAGGATAGTGAGGAAAAATAGGA
>NW_020944971.1:0-10837 GCF_900497805.2 Vombatus ursinus | reverse complement strand
AATGGGCTTTCCTGACAACAACCTTGAGGGGTCAGTAGTGAAAGTAAAATCACTCCCATTTTACAGATAAAGATACTAAGAAAAAGAGGAGTTATGGAACTGGGTAGATACCAGTAGGCTGTTCTACCAAAGAGTAGTTGGAATCCCTTCCCTAGAGGTTTGCAGATGAAGGCTTGCATGATGATTTCTTAAGGATGCTAAGGAGGATGTACTTCTTCAGGTACGTTTTGGACTTTATGACTTCTTAACCTTCATCCCACTCTGAGATTCTACAACGTCATGATTCCATCTCTTATAAGACAATGATTCATTTACCAAATTCTGGAATCAGAAGCTTGAAGGTGAAAGAGACCTCAGAGGTCATCTAGGGCTAAAATCTGCCAGCCCAGTCTCTAAGCATCCCAAACAAATGGCAATCCAGCCACCAATTGAAGACTTAAGATGGCTGGAGACTAACTCACTTGTTGTTCAGTCATATTCAGCTGTGTCTGACTCTTTGTGAGCCCATTTGTGGTTTTATTGGCATAGATACTGTAGTGGTTTGCCATTTCCTTCTCCAGCTCATTTTACAGATGAGGAAACTGAGGCAAACAGGGTGAAGTGACTTGCCCAGGTTCACATAGCCAGTACATAAGTGTCTGAGGCCAGATTTGAACTCAAGAAGATGAGTCTTCCTGACTCCAGGCCTGGTGCTCTATCCATTTCACCCCCTAGCTGCCCCAACAAAGGTAATATTCACTTTAAAGTGGGTAAAATTGTTGAGTTCCCCCACCTTATAAATTCTGCCTTCTCTCTGCCTTATGTGGCCTTATGAAACAATCTAATTCCTCTCCTAATATTTGAGGACTCTGACTGTGTCCCTCCGAAGTCTTCCCTTCTCATTTCTAAAGGTTCCCAGTTCTTAAAACTAATCCTTATAGTTTGGTTTCCTGAGTTCAAATTCAACCTCTGACACTTATTCATTCAGTGACCCTGAGCAAGTCATTTAGCCTCTGTCTACTTCAGTTTCCTCATCTTTAAAATGGGGATAATAACAGTATCTCTCTCATGGAATTGTTGTGAAGATTAAATGAGATAATAATTGTAAAGTGCTTCTCACAGTGCCTGGCACATAGTAGGACTTTATAAATGCCTATTCCCTTTGCTTCCCCTCTCTGGAGAACCTCGACCAACATAGTTAGATGGAAAGTAAAAAAAATTCTGTTTTTTTCTAGGCCAGAGTGCCACCGTGGAGCCTTGTCACTGAAAAAGATGGTACAAGGAAAAGAGCACTGGGCTGGTAGTCAGGAATAACTGAATTCATATGTAGTCTCAGACACTTAACATTTGACCCTGGGCCAATCCCTTCACCTCAGTTTGCCTCAGTTTCCTCAACTGTAAAATTAGGGAAAAAATAGCACCTACATCTGAGGGTTGTTGTGAGAATCAAATAGGATAATGACTGCAAAATGCTTAGCACACTGTCTGGCACATAGAAATCATTATATAAGTATTAGCTATTAAAAACCCCCATGTTGTAAGGGAAGAAACCTCCACACCCAATTCTCTACTCAAGGCTCTGGTGTTCTTGACATATACTTCAAGGGAGTGGTTTTGTGCATTTTGCACAGCTTTCCTGTCAAGCATAACTTTTAAATTGCATTTCTAATTAAGCAATTAAAAATGTGACAAACATGCCAAGATCAGTCACGTGTTTCTTTAATTAAAATTTATTTCTATCTGACTGTATAGTACTCATCATTATCTTAAAGATAAACTAGTAAAAAAAAGTTAGCTACCAGTAGTAGTAGTAATTTTTAAAAAATGCTTATCGTTCTTTACCTGTGGTCTATGAATTTTAAAAATTGCTAACTATATTTTAATAATAATAATAATAGCTAGTATTTATTTGGTGCTTTAAGATTTGCAAAACGCCATATACATATTATCTTTTTCAATCCTCAAAACAACCCCAGATGTTTAGTACTATTTTCCACATTTAACAGATGAGGACACTGAGGCAAACAGAAGTTAGGTGACTTGGCCAGGGTCATATAGCTAGTAAGTATATGAGGCAGGATTTAAACTTGGTGCTTCCTGACTCCAGGCTCTCTACCACCTAGCTGCCTTTATATAATTAGGTTTTTTGTAATTCGTCGCATTTTATTTTAGTCACCTAATAACATTTTTCTAAGAAAGGGTCCATAGGCTTCATCAGTTTGCCAAAGGGGTCCATAATAAAAAATGGTAAAAAAAAAAAAAGAAAAAAAGAATGAAACCCCCCACACACACACACACACTTACAGGGCTTTAGAGAAATTCCTGAATGAAAGATTGAAATTATATTTTACAGATTGTTTGACTGAACTTCTCTCCTTTAGGTTTGTGGCTTGGACTCAATCCCCGGGACGACATTTCACAGGAACTTCTAATCTCAACTCTGGAAGAGGTGTTGTATATTATTAGTATGACTCACTCCTGGACCAGATAGATCTTCCTCTTCAATGTCCCTGCAAGTTATCATGCTGCCTGATGCTTTCTTGATGTTGGGGACCTCTAAAGCTAACATCCCAAAAAGGAGAGCCAACCAGGAGCCCCCTGCACCCTCTGTTATCTGAAACAGGTCCTTCTTCCAATTCTGAGATTTCAGACAGAGACAATGGCTGTCTCGATGGCATCTGCTTTCTAGAGACCACAATAGGCAAGCTTGGGGGGGCCTGGAAGGGAAGACTTAGGAGGGACACGGTCTCTGTCTTCATACAGAAGAGACTTTGGACTTGTTCCATGTGGCCAAAGAAGGCAGCAAGAAGAGCAAAGGGAAGAATTTACAGGTAATTTGCACTTACAGAAATTCTCCACCACCCCCGAAGCAGGTGCCAGGGCAGCTAAGGTCCCACATTGAGAAATCACTTGGTCAAGTGCAATGAACCCTCAATGAACTAGGCCTGACTTCTATTCCTGGCTGTATCTCTAATCAACCTTGTGAAAATGGTTTCGTTTCTTTAACATCCAGCCCCTAGTTTTCTCTGATATCCATTATCATCCAAGCTTTTGTTTGATAGATAGGGGGTGCCCTTGAATTATTACTATCAGTGTAAAAGACTACTTTACGGAGAACTCACACAAAGCAAGTGCTTACATGGAGGTCAGAAGAAGCAATACAAGGACATGTTCAAGGTCTCTTTCGAATCAATTGTGAGACATGGGAGATGCTAGTACAGGACAGCCCAACATGACATGCCCACATCAAAGAAGGCACTGTGTTCTACAAGCAAAGAGAAATTTCAGTAGCTCAAAAGAAACGTGAGGTGTGCAAATTTAGAGGCATCTCTACTACAGTGTGGACTATTTGTGTCCAACCTGTGGTAGAGCTTTCCAAGCTCATGTAGGTCTGATCAGGCACAGTCAGACACACTGTACCTCCACCCCGACAGAGTGATGTCATTTTGGTCCTCTTCAAGCCCGAAGGACAACAACCAACCAAGGAGGCACTCATTTCCCTTTGGGGAACCCATTTCATCTGTGGATAGTTCTGATTACTAGGAAATTTTCTTTACACCAAGCCCACGATTCCTCCTTTACAAAATATATTAGACCCTTTCAGCGCCGATATTTTAGGATCAAATGGTTGCCAATCCCTCCTCAATGAATTGTTATCAATTGTAGGATGTTAAATCAGGAAGAATGCTTAGAACATAGAACATTAATGTCCAAGCTGACCTGGAGAGAACCTTAGTACAAAGAACATTGCATTTGGGAAGGAGCTTGGGGAATTGAATGTTAGAGCTAGGCGGACCATTAGAACACAGAAGACAAAATGTCCAAGCAGGTAGGAGCTTTAAAACTTAGAACATCAGAGCTTGGAGAAACCTTAGAGTTCATCAATTTCAAGTCTCTTATTTTTCAGTTGATGAAACTGAGTCTCTGAGAATGTGTGTGCTTTTCTTAAGTTCACCCTGTGTCATTTACTCCTGTGTCCTCGCCATGGAAGTTCAGCATCCCTGAGTTACCCTTTCAGAGTAAGACCATCAGTAACTAACAAAGGTCATTTTCCCAATGGTTTGGGGTTTGAATATCAACTCGCTACTAATTCTCCAGGTGTCTCTGCTCCTTTCACTAGCATCAGGCATCACTATTCCCCAGGTCCAGGCCCTTGGCTTTCTTCCAGCACTTAGCACATTGTTCCAGGGTTAGCACAGTGCCTGGCACACAGCAGGTGCTTAATAAATGTTTATTGGTTGATTCTCCCAATGCCTGGTCCTTATAGATCCAGATAGAGACCCTCTATAACTTACCAAACTTTGGAGGTATAGACACTTCATTCTCAGAGGAGTCTGTCCTGTTTTCACCACCTTCTTTGACTACCCTTCATATCATAAGCATGTCCCCTCAATAAAACTGCTTTGTTATGTCTAGTTATGTGATCCATGTTCTCTTGTATTGGACCTCAGTACCCTGAACCTGTGCAGATTCTCAGAGCCCTGGGGGATGGGCAGATGACACAGACAGAGGTGTGGAGAGCTAGGAATATCTGAAGGCACTGACCCTCCCTGCTAGGAGCTTTCCCACATAGCAGCATTAAAGTCAAGTAAGCTAGGTTTCATTTAATGAAGAGTCTTAGCCCAAGGATCAGAAGGCTTGGTTCATTGTCTAGCTATGAGACCCTGGGTAAGTCCTTGCCTCTCTTTAAGTCTGCTTCCTCATCTGCTGAAAGGGGTCAAGGAACATTTGCTCCACCTCGTTAAAAAGTTCATTGCTGGCTAAGAGCTTTGCACCTGCCCAGGTGAGGTGTTATCAGTATTACTGAGTGCTTTGATTTCTTGGACCTATTAAAGGGGCGGTGAGTCAGGGGGTGGCAGAGTGAATAGAAAGCTGACTCAGTGACACCTGGGTTTGAGTTCTGATTCTTGACACTTAGCAGCTATGTGACCTTGGCTAAGTCACAGCCTTTCATGGCTCTAGGCAACTTTCTTGGGCTATAAATTGCAGAGAAAGGGCTGATTTGATTGGTGGGGGATATTTTCTCATATGAAGAGGTTCTATTACCAGTGGAATCACAAACCTAGCCCCATTCACCCCTCAACTTTACAAATCCTTTCCCACCATCCACCAGAAGTGGCCTTCGCCCCTTCCTTCCCCCACCCCCTCCACTGTCAGACGAGCTGGCTCAAGAAAGTCCTCCTTCCCATCTCTTTTCTGAGACTCACCTCCTCCATGGAGATGTCCTTCATGAACTCTGCCAGGCCCCCGTCACCCCAGCACCTCAGATGGACCTCGTGGACTCTTCTATCCTTCAGACAAGCCTATTCTCTTACTGGAAGAACACAAAGGTACATCAGTGGTCTCCAAACTGGGGCTCCCTCATGAGCCACACCCCGTTCCCTCCAAGGTCACTTCTTGAACTCCAAACCCAATGGTCTTTTGACTGTTGTGAACTCCCTTTATTTTGAGGTCATTCTCAAATATCGGTGACAACTCTCACCTTCCTGGTTACTCTCTCACCAAAAGCCTTGGCTGTCTATGGAATCTGAAAGGTTTTCAGCCCTCTGGCAAAGCCAGCTCAGGAATCCTGTGGTCCAGATCACCAAAACACTCTGGGTCCAGCCTGGACTGATGTGAGTCACAAGAAAACAGTGCAAATCTATGTTGCTACAAGCTGCTAAATTTGGAGTCAGAGGCCATGGGTTCAAATCTCCCCTCTGACCCTTATTAGCTGGGATCGTCACTTCACCTCTCTGGGGGTCAGTTCTCTCCCCTGTAAAACTCAGGGGTTGGACTTGACCTCAAAGATTCCTTTCAGCTCCAAGTCTGTGATCTTCCATTGTCTACCCTGACACAGTTCTGGGGGCCTTCCTCCTACTTCCTGATCTTCTCTTTCTCCTTCTTCCCCATTTATCCTCTTCCTCCTACTCCAAAAACAGCAGCAGCAGGAATATTTCATGAATATCCTTGTAAGGTTCTCCCTGACCCTCTGCTCCTTTTTGCTGCATAATTTCCCCCAGGAATTTCATACACTTTCACAGCTGCAGTTATCACCTCTATGTCAATGTCTATAAACTCTACCCAGCCCTAATTTCTCCCCTGGCCTGCAGTCCTGCATCTCCATCTGCTCACTGAATATCCCCTAAGAGTCCTTGTGCCACTCAAACTTACCATATGCCAAAATGAAATCATATTTCCTCCCCGATGCTAAACCCACCCATCTCCCAAATGTCTCTGTTTCTTCTGAGGGCACCTTCATCACTGCCATTGTCTATGCTTTAACCCTTGGGAGTCACTTCTGATACTTTCCTCTCCCTTACCTTCTACATCCAATCAAATACAAGCCCCATTGACTGTTCTTTGTCTCTCTCCCAGCATGTCTTTGTTTCCATTTCCTTCTCTTCACTTGGACAGACACCACCCTAGTCTGGATCCTTAGCCACACTCACCTGGGCTACCTTAATAATCTCCAAACTGGTTTCTCTGCCTCTAGCCTCTTTTCTCTCCAACTATTCCTCCTACAGCTGCCAAAATATTCTTTCGACCTTACAGGTGTAACCATGAGATCTCCCATTCAGAAATCCTCTGTGGGTGAATGATCTAAATAGGTAGCATCATAGGACAATAGACTTAGAGGCAGGAGGGGATCTTAAAGGTCATCTAATCCAATCACCTTTTTTTACAAATGCGGACCCTGAGGTCCAGACAAGGGAAGTGACTAGCCCATAGTCACACCATTGGCTGAGGAGGACTTCAGACACAAGGTCTTTTACTTCATACCCAACACTCATAGAATGAGCCATGTCAGAGTTGAAAGGAACCTTAGAGTTCATTGAGTCCAAAGCCTTCATTTTTCAGATCAGGAAACTGAAATGAAAAGAAGTTACATGTCTTGCCTAGGGTCACATAGCTAATAACTGTCTGGAATCAGGATTTGAACTCAGGGCTTCTTGAGCCCAAGCTCAGCCCTCTAGCCATTGAATTATTTGAACAAAAGAACAATCACAAACCATCAATAATTTTATGTATTTTTTGAATAGTCAGACTGACAAGGTGTAAGAGAAATTAAAATGAAAACTTTGACCTTTTACCTGAAACTCAATAAATTAGCAATGATAACAAAAGGCAGAAGTACACAGTGTTTGAGGGATTGTAGGAATATAAGCACAGTAAAACACCATTAGAGAAATGGTGAACTGGGTCAACCCTTTTGAAAAGCAATTTGGGGGGCAGCTGGGTGGCACAGTGGATAGAGCACCAGCCTTGGAGTCAGGAAGACCTGAGTTCAAATCTGGCTTCAGACACATAACTCTCACCAGCTGTGTGACTCTGGGCAAGCCACTTAACCCCAATTACCTCACAAAAAAAAAATAAAATAAAACAAAAAATAAAAATTCTAAAAAAAAAAGAAAAAAAGAAAAGCAATTTGGAATTTTGTGAGAAAAATCATGAAACCTTTCAAAGCCAATAAGGTAGAAATATTCCTACTGGGCATGCAATACCTGGAGGTCAAAGGCAGAAAGAAATGTCCTAAATTGTGCTAAAATATTCATAGTAGCTCTTTTGGTATTGTCCCCACCCCCTAAAAATCCCATAAATACCTGTTAATTATGGAGTGAGTGAATGCATTGTGATTGTCAATCAAGTGGAATATTAGTGCACCATGGAATGGTGAATGCGAGCAGTTCAAAGAAACATGGGAAGATTTGAGATAGGACTGGAAAGGACCCTGAGGTTCTTCTAGTCAACTTATCTCATTGGACAGCTGAGGAAACTGAGACCGAAAGAAGTTACAACTTGCTCTAGTGACCACCATCTTGTAAGTGCCAGAGCCAGGATTCAAATATGGGATCATCAATTTAGAGTTGGATGTGACCTTCAGGGTCATCTCCTCCAATCCTCCTCTTTTTGACAGCCGAGGAATCTGAGGGCCAGGGAAGTGAAATGACTTGCCTAGAGTCACACAAGTAGTAAGAGGCAATGCCAGGATTTGAACCTAGATCCTATCAAGTTACATCTATCCCTCTCTCCACTGCACCATGCTACCTTCTTTGGTATGGGCTGATGCAGACCATCAAAGCAAACCATCAAGAGTACAATATGAATGGTGATTGTAACAATGTAAATGAAAACAATCCTAAAATACAGCAGGTTTAAGATGGTGACCTAGATTGGTTCCAGAGTGTTGCTGATGAAATATAACTCCGTCCTCTCAATAGAGGTTTGCATGTGGGGGTGCGGGAAGGGACAGGGGACAGGGGATGGGGTTTTAAGTGGAACAGCATATATGCTGAGAGATGTGGTCACTGTATGCTGGAAGTTTGTTTTCCTTAACTGTTTTACTTGGTCATGAGTGGTACTAGATGGGCAGGGTGGGAGTGGTTCATACCACTAGTGGTGTATATGAGGCATGATTGTGGTGTAAACAATAAAACAGATCCTTTAAATCTGAAAAGATAAAACAGTAAATGGCATTCCTTTCCTAGTGTCTCTAAGATGAAATAGAGACTTCTTAGTTTTTTATTTGAAGTCCTTCACAATCTTGCTCTTATCTATCTTTCTATCCTTATTACAATCTACATAAAATCCTAATTAATGTTCCTGCCCTTGGGGGCCTGGCTTTCTGGATCACTGAGCCAGTTCATTCTTACCCTTTTAGCCCCACTACATCTGGGGTCTCCCAGACCAGTTTCCACCTTCCCATCCAGCCACCCACCTAGTCCATCTTGCCATCTTCCTGCTGTGATGTACGTGCCTCCTCCCTCTCTTTCTTTTTCTGGCTTTGGATGAGGTCATCACATCAAAACTAGCATTTTATCTGGAAAGGCAATTGATTGATCTACAATTCAGTTCACTATTCCCTTTACTACCCAAACCAAAAATTTCTTTCTGGCCACCACTCTCCTATTTGTGTCATTTCATCTTATCACACTATAAGCAACTTGAGGGCAAGAACTGACCTCCCTTTTGTCTTTGTATGACAAGACTTTTGCTCAGTTTCTGGTACATGGTAAGCCTTTGATAACTGCAATTTCATGCATGCATGCATTCACTCATTTATTCCCTATATTGTTTCCTCTCTCCTGCCAAGCATTCATTCTGGCAGTCTCATTTGGGAATACTTTCACTGTTTACTTCTCTATTGAACTCCTTCCCCTTTCCAAGTTGCTGCTCAGGACTGCCTCTTCAGAGAAGCCTTCTAAGATTGCCATCCCACCCATCTAAACTTAATCCTCACCGTGGGCTGGGAGTGATCTCTTCCACATTCAGCTTTCACAAGGTTATTTGTTTAAATCTCACCATAGTCTTTATCTTGTTTTAATGGCATTGAGGGTTGACAGAGAGTTTTCCTCCCAACAGTTCTGGGAGATAGGCAGTACAAATGTTATTATTCCCATTTTCCAGATGAGGGAAAAAAGTCAGTAAGAAGAAATGACTTGTACAAGGTCATTGAGGGGGTAAGAATCAGGGTTAAGACTTTAGCCCAAGCCTACCCATTCTAAATCCAGATCCCTGCCTTACTCGCACACACTGCTTCTTGCCTCCTTACCTGAGTGTAAAGAGGATTCAGTTTGAACCCAGGCCTCTTCTGCCCTTCAGAGACTCGAGTCTGGTGGTCCAACCATGGGGCATCCTGGGAGAATGGATGGTGAAGCCCTGAGCATTCAGCCCATTATTGGCGCCTCCGGTTTGTTGAGCTGGACTTGAGAAAAAAGCTGTTAAGTTAACCAAAGACAAAGGGTTGTGCCAGAGAGAAGCACTGCTACCTCTGATCTCATTAGCATTGCTCAGCCACCAGAGGGGTCTTGGCCAACCTTCCTCATTTGTTCAGCTGCCCAGGATGTGGGCAGGGCCTCTGGAACTCTTGGAATCAGCCTGTTAGATCTGGAAGGGCTCCAAGAAATTATGTACACAACTCAATCTTTTTATAATTAAAGAAACTGAGGTCTAGGGAGAGGAAGTCACGGCCTCATAGGATTCGTCATGGAACTTAGGGCTGGAAGGGATCAGAGATATCACTCCGTCCATCACTTTTCATTTAATTGATAGAGGGGCAACCGAAGGACAGACAAGTGAAGGAATTCACCCTAACTCAGAAACTGTTCCTCAGACGAGCCAGAATTTGAACCCAGCTCTCGTGACTCCAAGGCTGGGGCTCTTCGTACTATGCTAGGCTTCTGAAGGTGCGTAGCTTCCTCAGTTAGCAGATGGTGGCAGAGGTCAGTTTAAACCTGAATCTGCCACCCCAGAGACCTGAGATGGAGCCCTGGAGGACTGGCAGAGAGGTGGGGGCAGACACTGTGCTTCTGAAGCCCCTCTGAGGAGGAGTGTGTGGGATGTGCGCATGAAGCAGGGAGGGGGATGCAGGCTGCAGTGGACAGGTGGCCCCCCAAAGAGGGCCAGTCTAGGGTCAGTGAGGTCTAGTGGCAGGATGATGGCAGTACAACATCTCAAGGAGCCAGGATGTCATTAACTAGACATGAACTTAAGTCAGAAGACGTAGGTGGGAACCCTCGCTCAGACGCTCACTGGTTGTGTGGCCTTAGACAAATCACTCAGCCCCTTTGGGCCTCAGGATCCTCTTTCACTAAGATTGATAATACCTAAGCTATGTACCTCACCTTGCTTTGAGGATAGTGGTTTATAATGCCAGGTGGTGCAGTGAATAGAATGCCAGGGCTGGAGTCAGAAAGGCCTGAGTTCAAGTCTAGACTCAGACACTTACCAGCTGTGTGACCCTGGGCAAGTCACTAACCTTTGTCTACCTTCGTTTCCTGATCTGTAAAATGGGGATAAAATAGCACCTACCTCCCAGGCTGTGGAGGTGATAACATTATACACGTGTAAATAATTCTCATTATATATGCATGTATAC
>NW_020944970.1:2729-4419 GCF_900497805.2 Vombatus ursinus | reverse complement strand
AACTATGAAGTTATATCTGGAATGGTCTATATTATAGTTATATTTTTGTACCAACTCTAGTCTTAACATTAAAGGTTGAACAAGAGATAGAAATGTGGCAGTTTAGAGGTTTCCAACTAATTTAGTTCATGAAAGTCTAATGATAATCTTTTTTACATCAGGATAAATTTTAAGCTGTTTTTGAGAAAGAGAAATACTAGTATAGAAAGGACTGTCAAGTGAAAATATTTAGTGTGATTTTTTTTGGAAGGCCTGATAGATTTTCTCTGTTAGCTAGTTTATTGCAACAAACTGACAGTATTATGTGATGATCAACTATGGCAGACTTAGCTCTTTTCAGCAGTGCAAAGATATAAAACACTTCTAAAAGACTTAAGATGGAAAATACTATCCATATCCAGAGAAAGAACTATGGAGGCTGAATGCAGACTGAAGCAACTATTTGCACTTTTTGGGGGGATTTTGTTTTCATGGTTTTTCCCTTTTACTCTGTTTCTTCTTTCACAACATGACTAATGTGGAAATATGTTTTACATGATTGCACATGTATAACCTATATCAGATTGCTTGCAGCCTTGGGAAGGGGTAAGGGGAGAGAGGAAGGGAGAAAGATTTGGAACTCAAAATCTTATTAAAATGAATGTTGCAATTGGGGAAAAAAATACAACTTACAAAAAAGAGAATTCGGCAAGTAGAACCTGATGACTCCTGTGAGACATAAAAAAAAAAAGAATGAAAAATAGAAGAAAATGTAAACTACCTCATTGGAAAGAGATCTCAGAGAGACAATTTAAGAATTATTAGACTACTGAAAAGCCATAATTGAAAGGAGAGAAACTGGATGTCATACTTCAAGAAATTATCCAAGAAAATTGTTCTATCCTAGAATGAGAGGGTAAAATAGACATTCAAAGAATCCACCAATCACCTCTGGAAAGAGATCCCAAAATGAAAATTCCAAGGAACATTATAGCCAAATTCCAAAACTACCAGGTTCAGGAAAAAAAAAAATATTGCAAACAGCCAGAAAGAAACAATTCAGATATTGGGGAGCCACAATCAGAATTATACATGATTTAGCCTCTGCAAGACTAAAGGATCAGTGGTCATGGAACATGATATTCCAGAAAGCAAAGGAGCTAGGACTAGCAAGAATCACCTCCTTGGTGAAATTGAGCATAATCCTTCAAGAAATAAATGATAATTTGATGAAAGAGAAGCCTTCTAAGTTTTCATAAGGAGAAAATCAGAGCTGAATAAAAAATTTTATTTTCAATATCAAGAGTCAAGAAAAGCATGAAAAGGTTAAAAGGGGGACAGCTAGGTGGTGCAGTGGATAGAGCACTGGCCCTGCAGTCAGGGGGACCTGAGTTCAAATCCGGCCTCAGACACGCGATACTTCCTAGCTGTGTGACTCTGGACAAATCACTTAACCCCAATTTCCTCATTTAAAAAAATAAAAAAGGTGAAAAAGGAAAGAGAAAACATAAGAGTTTCAGTGGGGCTAAACTGTTTACCTCCCTACATGGGAAGATGCTATTTGTAATTCTTAAGAACTATACCATTAATAATACAGTTAGATTGAGTATACATAGATGGTGAGTGAATTTGAGGCAATGACATAAAAAAGGAGTGAGAAAAAAAATTACAGTGGGAGCAGAAGGAAGGGAGAGGTAGTACAGGATAAATT
>NW_020944970.1:0-2719 GCF_900497805.2 Vombatus ursinus | reverse complement strand
CACTAAGTTAAACTATTGGTTAATTTGATTAAAAAAACATCCAATATCAAAAATGAAGAGTGTAAATTCGCCACCAATGAAAAGGAAATTAAAGCAATAATTAGGAAATATTTTGCCCAATTATATGCCAATAAATTTGACAATCTATGCAAAATTGGTAAATATAAAAATATAAATTGCCCAGATTAACAGAAAAAGAAAGTACCTAAGTAACCCCAAAAGAAAATACCTAAATCCCATTTTAGAAAAAGAAGTTGAACAAACCATCAATGAACTCCCTAAAAAAATCCCCAGGCCACATGGGTTCACAAATGAATTATACCAAATATTTAAAGAACAATTCATTCCAATATTATATAAACTATTTGGAAAAATAGAAAGAGTCCTACTAAAATTCCTTTTATGACACAAATATAGTGCTGATACCTAAATGAGAAAGAGCCAAAACAGAAAACTATAGACCAATTTTCCTAATGAATTTTGATGCAAAATTTTTAAATAAAATATTAGCAAGGAGATTACAGCAATATATCATAAGGATCATACACTATGACCAGGTGGGATTTATACCAGGAATGCAGGGTTGGTTCAATACTAGGAAAACTATCAGCATAACTGACCGTATCAATAACAAGATTAACAAATCGTGTATCTCGATAGATGCTGAAACAGCTTTTGACAAAATACAGCCTCCATTTCTATTTTAAAAAGCACAGGAATAAATGGAGCATTCCTTACAATGATAAGCAGTATCTAAAACCATCAGCAAGCATCTGTATGCAGACAAGCTAGTAGCCAATAAGATCAGGGATGAAGCAAGGCTGACTGTTACCACTATTACTCAATTTTGTACCAGAAATGTTAGCTTTAGCAATAATAGAAAAAGAAATGGAAGTAGAATAAGCAATGAAGAAACCAAGCTATCACTCTTTGCAGATGATATGATGATATATTTAGAAAATCCTAGAGAATGGACTAAAACAACTAGAAATAATTAACTTCAGGAAAGTTGCAGGATATAAAACCCACATAAGTCATCAGCATTTCTATATATTACTAACAAAGCCCAGCAGCAAGAGATAAAGAAATTCCATTTAAAGTAACTGTAGACAATATAAAATATTTGGGAGTCTACCTGCCAAGACAAACCCAGGAACTACATGAACACAATTACAAAACACTTCGCACAAAGTCAGATCTAAACAATTGGACATATATCAGTTGCTGATGGGTAAACCGAGCTAATATAAAATGACAATTCTACCTAAATTAATATCAATGTGCCATACCAATCTACCAAAAAATTATAGAGCTGGAAAAAAGTAGAATTCATCTGGAAGAACAAAAGGTCCAGAATATCAAGGGAATAAAGAAATGCAAGGGAAGATGACCTAGCCACACCAGATCTAAAACTGTATTATAAAGCAGCAATCCTCAAAACTACTTGGTATTGGCTAAGAAATAGAGTGGCAGATCAGTGGAGTAGGTTAGGTACACAAGATAGTAGTCAATGACTATAATAATCTAGCCTTTGATAAACCCAAAGGCTCCAGCTTCTAGGATAAGAACTCACTATTTGACAAAAACTGCTGGGAAAACTGGAAAATAGTATGGCAGAAACTAGACATAAACCAATATCTCCCATCCTATACCAAGATAAAGTCAAAATGGGTACATGATTTAGACATAAAAGAAGAAACTATAAGCAAATTAGCAGGGCAAGAAATAGCTTACCTGTCAGATCTATGGAGAAGGGAAGAATTTATGACCAAACAAGAGATAGAGAACATTATGAAATTCAAAATGGGTACTTTTGATTATGTTCAATTAAAAAGATTTTGCACAAAGTCAATGCAACCAAGATTAAAAGGGAAGCAGAAAGCTAGGAAACAATTTATACAGCCAGTGTCTCTGATAAAGGCCTTGTTTCTAAAATATGGAGAACTGAGTCAAATTAATAAAAATGCAAGTTAATCCCCAATTGATAAATGGTGAAAAGATATGAACAGTTTTCAGATGAAGAAATTAAAGCTATCTATAGTCATACAAAAATTTCGCTAAGTAACTATTGATTAGATAAATGGGAAACAACTGTGAGATACCACATCACACCTACCCGATTGGATAAGAAAATGATAAATATTGGGAGAAGATGTGGGAAAATTGGAACACTAATGCATTGTTGGTGAACTTGTGAACTGATCCAACCATTCTGCAGAGCAATTTGGAACTATGCCCAAAGGGCTACAAAACCATGCATACCCTTTGACCCAGCAATAGACTTCTAGATCTGTATCCTAAAGATCATAAAAAAGGGAAAAGGACCCACATGTATAAAAATATTTATAGGAGTTCTTTTTGTGGTGGCAAAGAATTGGAAATTGAGGGGATCAGTTGGGGAATGGTAGAACAAGTTGTGATATATGAATTGAATGGAATACTATTGTTCCATAAGAAATGATGAGAAGGTGGATTTCAGAAAAACCTGGAAAGACATGACCTGATGCTGAGTGAAGTGAGCAGAACCAGGAGAACACTGTACCCAGTAACAGCAACATTCTGTGATGACCAACTTTGATACATGTACTTATCTCTTCTCAGCAGTGCAATGATCTAAGACAGTACCAAAAGACTCATGATGGAAAATGCTATCCACATCCACAGAAAGAACTATGGATTCTGAATGCAGGTCGAAGCATACTAATTTCCCTTTTTTTTG
>NW_020944969.1:0-3473 GCF_900497805.2 Vombatus ursinus | reverse complement strand
CCATTTTTAATGTGCTAATATTATCCCCATTTTTGCAGATAAGGAAACTGATGCTCAGAGAGATTAAGTGACTTGCTAACTCCCAATCACAACTGTAAATCCAAGCTCCCTGATTCCTGGACTTTTGCACTTTTCACTGTCATAATGCTACTCAAAAGGGTGAGGATTAGCAGGGAGGGTACATAAAGGAGATGGGTCTTAAAGGATGGGTAGGGAGACAAAAGAGAAGCATCCTGAAAAGCATGCTGCAGGATTATGGTTCTTACTGATTTTTTACTTGCTAATTCCTATAGCACTAAGTCTGTAATAGTCTGGCACTTAGTTACGTACTGTCTTAAATGGCTTATTTATATTTTTGTGTGTTAAACTTATCTCTCTAAACCAGACCACATCATCTAAAGGTATCCTTCATTTAATGCTTTCAGTTAGTTTTACAAGAATACATTAGGTAGTGAAACAATGTTTCAGAGAATAATTAGTTACATGGGAACAGTGTTCCAAGTTCCACATTAACAATGTTATTACAAAGTGAAGTTAGCTGTGAAAACGTTCCTATGATTCTTTCCCTCCTCCCACAGAACCTAGCACAGTACTCACCAAAGAGGAGATGTGCAATGAACATTTACTGGCTTCTGAATTCTTTTTCTTTCTGTCTCAAATGGATGCTGATGACAACCCAAGTAATTTACAACTATGAAATTTCTTTAAGGCACCAATGGTATTAGGTTTGGAACTAGCTGACCATGCAACAAATTTTTAGCAAGATAGATTTGGTCTGCGTGTGCTATGCAAGTAAAAAATAGGTTTTTAAAAATTTTTTTTGTGTGAGACAATTGGGGTTAATCAACTTGCCCAGAGTCACACAGCTACTTAGTGTTATGTATCTGAGGCCAGATTTGAACTCAGGTTCTCCTGACTCCTGACTCCAAGTAAGTAAGTGAGTAAGAAAGCTAAGCAGTTGTTACAGGAAGTGGTGGCACACACCTGTAATCCCTGCTGCTGAGGAAAGGTGGAGTTCTGGGTTACAGTAGGTGAAAGCTGACTGGTTGTCCACATTAAGTCCATCACCAATACCATGAGCTCCAAAGGTACTGCCCTTAAGTGAACTGGCCCAGATTGGAAAGTGAAGAAGTGAAAGCAATAGGATTAGGCTCATGAGTAGGCCCTGCACTTCCAGCCTGAGTAAGGTCACTGAATGTTTAAAAAAAAAAAAAAGAGTGAAATGAAGAGAGGACAAGAGGAGAGGGGAGAAAATGGGGCAGGAAGTGGGGGAAGGAAAGGAAGAGAGAGGAGAGAAATTGGCGATGTTGGGAAAGGGCCCTGAATTGACATGACCTGCCTTTTGCTTTGAGACAGTGATATTGCTGAACAGCTGAAAATCATTCTGGCCTGAGGCCAATGTCATTGTGGAAAAATTGCTGAACCTAGTATCACAAACCCTGGCTTCCTGTTTTGGGCCTGCCATTAATTAGCTGTGTAACCCTAGGCAAGTCACTTAAGTTCACTGGATCTTTGTTTTCTTATCTGTAAAATGAGGATTTTCAATTAGATATACCCTTAGGTCTGTTTCAATTTAAAAATTTTAATGATTTAAGGTTTAGGAGTTGGTGAATTCATTCTAAGTTTTTAAACTACTTATGCATTTATTTGACTGAGAGAGGTGAGTAGTATTCAGCCCTATGTATCTTTCTTTGGCAACCACTATTTTATCAATAACCAGGGAAAATACTCAGTTGGTTCTAAGTCATAATTTGTGTGACTATTTCAGCAAAGCTAGCCCTTTCAAGAGATAAATTTCATTTCTGGCTTAAAAAAAACCCCTTACAGTGGACCTGATTAAATAATATAAGTGAGTTAAGCACCAAATATCTAAGTCTTTAGGATTTTATAATCCCTCTATGTTACCTCTTTTCAAGGATAGTAAAATCTATGCCAGGTTGCGTAGGCATAGTGATCATTTACAACATCAAAAAGTCTGTTTTTCCCTTTAACATGGTATAATAACAATACAGTTCATTAAGAGATGTTTTACATACAAAATATGTATACAGAAAAATTTCAGGAAATCAAAGGGAAAAAGTAGACCAAGAAAGGTTTCTTGTAAAAGATGGATTTGCAGAAGTGGCTGCTTTCTTGTGTGTTATCCATCAGTTGGCCTCTTGACTCCTGATCCCCATCTTCTAGATTTCTGGCAGCAGAATCTAATCATTTTTCATAAAGAATCTGTCAAAGTCTTTGCTGGGTGTTAGCTCTAACCCCAGTTGATAAAATAATACATTTTTAATGAATGAACCCTTCTTTCTCCACAGTCACCCTTAATTCTCTAAAATTAAATATTAAAATGAGTGAAATGTAGGGATTAAAAATTGCCCAACATGAAAGAAATTGAGATAGAGCTCTGATCCAATGGCATTTGATTAAAGGGTCCATGGCCTTCTCTAATGAGATGGACCTCTGATCATCCTCGATATCTGAGATGTTCCCTTCCTCCTGGGCCTTAGCTTGGTAGTCCCTGATATCCAGGAAATTCAGGTAGAGCTGACCAAATTTTAAGCGTATTTTACATTATAGGTAGATCCACCCTCAGCTGGTCAAACAGCCCAATTATCCTCCTGGGATCTGACTTTAAATGAGCTCACATTTTGTGAGGTATAAGAAGTTATGTTTCCACACATGTAGAGGAAGTCATACTAACAACAGAATTCAGAAGTTGTCACAGGGGCAGAAGGAGCAATCTTGCTCACGAAGTACTTTTAACAATTTTTAACAGAGACAGACAAAAACCTGCTGACAGTAGTCTGGTTAGAAGTACTGAAAAGTAGGACAAAGGTTACAAATAGTTCAAAATGTGCATGGTTAAGAAGTCTATGAATATTATCTTGGGGGGGGGGCGAGGATTAACACAATTTTAGGTCAATGTTGCATATAGAGAAAAGGACCTGGCCTTTCTGGACAGGAATAGAACTGCTTGCTTTTGCTTCTGTAGGGTGTGTCTGCCTCTAGGAGCACACCTGCTTCTTGCAAGAACATAAAACAAATGAGCTTGCCTTATCTACAACGGGCGTTTGTTTTTTTCTATAGAAGTTTTTCCTAACTATTCTAATTTAAATTAGGAGGAATATGCTAATGAAACTGACTGCATTTTGTGAACAACCTCCATTCTGAAACTAAACTCTGTTTAGCTGTGAATCACTTGTTTGTCTGGAAATCTGCAGGTTGCCTCTTCCGTGCTCTCCCCCTTCCACCTCCTAAAGTCGCGAACCTTTCCTCCAATAAGAAATGTGATGATGGAGGCATGGAGGAGGAGGAGCTCTCTGAGACGACCAGTCTGGTGGGTGGTGGCTCGGGTGGAATAGGAGCTCTGGGGTGGAGTTTGGAGGCCTGGGAGGAGTCTAGGGTGGCAGAGGACTCATTCCAGTGGCTAAGGCATTTCAGGTGATGGAGGGCTGGGCTTGTGGAGGAGAGGCAGAACG
>NW_020944968.1:0-4592 GCF_900497805.2 Vombatus ursinus | reverse complement strand
AAAGAATTGAGAGGGTGAAGGGATAGGATAAGGCAGGGACTTTTAGACAAGAGTGTGTACATGAAGAATCAGGAGAAGGGGATAAGGATGAAACTCTTAGAAAGAGAAGTAGATTAAGGTGAAGGGGAAAGAACATAAAGGAGGGACTCTTAGAGGAGTGGGTAGATCAAGGAATAGGAGGGCCAAGAAGAGGGCAGAAGTAAACGAGAGTGAAAAGGGATAGGGTAAATAGGGCCAGAAGGATAGTGAGGAAAAATAGGATGGAGGGAAATACACAGGTAATTATAACTTAGAAGGTGAATAGGATGAGTTTACCCGTAAAACAGAAACAGAGAACTATCTGGTACTGGCTAAGAAATGGGGAGGTGGAACACTGGAACAGACACAGTAGTAAAAGATTGTGGTAACTTTTGTGTTTGACAACTGTAAAGATTTAAGTTTGGGGGATAAGAATTCATTATTTCATAAAAATTGTTGGGAAAGCTAGACAGCAGTCTGGCAGAAATTGGGCAGAGACCAATATATGAAACCATGTACCAAGATAAGGTAAAATGGACTCATGACCTAGATATAAAGGAAGACATCACAAGAAAATTAAAAGAACGTGGTATGTGCTGCGGATTCATGGTTTGTTACGGTGGCATCGTCTCAAAGAATTCAGAGTAAAACCACCTCTAATCCAAGTAGAGGCATTTATTGAGGATTGACTCTCCTCAGTAGCAGGCTAGGTTCCAAGAGAAACCAGCAACTTCAGAGAAAGCAAGATGGATTTTTACAGAGTAAAGATGTAATTACACAGCAGAGATTATGAAAATTGAAAAGGCAGGAGGGGTTTGTCAAGGGATTAGGTAATAGGGTAGGGATCCCTTCTATGGTTCAGTGGTTAAGCATCCTGGTCGTGATACTTGCTGTTTCACTATCTATTGTGATCCTGTCTGGTTGAGATGGATAGTTAGGTATTGTGGTCCTGTTTTGGGCTAAATGGATGATGTGACTGTGGTTGAATACAAGATCACACCTTTTCAAATGTGTGAATTAGATCTGAGGGCAGTGGCTAGCTAGGGGAAGTGGCTTTATTGAGTCTGGGGGTCTGAGGTGTGGTTAAAGCCAGGTTGGGTGGTTAAACCAAGACTTGCCTGTTATTCAGTGGGGCCCACAAGGTAGTTAAATGTTGGGGCTGGGGGAAGCTTTATTAGGATACCATCAGAACATATTACCTATCAGATGACTCATGTATAGGAGAATAATATGTGAAGAAACAAGAGACAGACAGCCTTTTGAGATGTAAAATAAATCATTTCAATTATTTTAATTTAAAAAGTTCTTGTATAAATAAAACCAATGTAGTCGAAATTAGAAGGAAAGCAGAAAATTGGGGGGAAACTTTCATAGACAATCTCTCATTCAGGGATTTCATTTCTTAAATGCACAGAGAACTTTGCCAGATTTGTAAGAATACAAATCATAACCCAACTGATGAATGGATAAATGATATGAACAGGCAGTTCTTTGATGAAGAAATCCAGATCATATATAATTTTATGAATAAATGCTCTAAATCATTATTGATTAGACAAATGTCAATTAAAATAACTTTGAGATATCTTACACCTATCAGACTGGCTAAAATGATAGATGCTCTTCAATTGGGGAATGGCTAAGCAATTTGTGGTATATGATTGTGATGGAATACTGCTATGATATAAGAAATGATGATCTGGTTGATTTAGGAAACTAAGGAAATATTGGACCTATGGAGGAAGTTGCTATCCAACTCCAGAGAAATGACTGACAAATAGAAAAATGCATAGGATGGTCTTACATATATGTGTATATATATATTTGTGTATATATGTGTGTTTATAGATATATATGTACATAAAAATATTCACGTTTAATTGTTGCCTTCCATAGGGCAAGATTAGGGTGAGGGAGGGAGAAAAGAAAGGAATAAAAATATACAGCAGAGAACAAAAGAAAATGTAGAAGGAAACATAGAAAAGCTGGGTTCGTTTGAAAACAAAGTGTAGGTTTTATTACATAGGTTTTTGTGAAATGCAATTTTATGGTTTTTTATTGAACCTGATCTTTTGTTCTGCCATGTACATGGAAATGATCTATCCTTTGTTTCATTTTGTATTTAAGTGTAAAATGAATAAAAGTCAAAACAAAAACACAATAAGAAATAAAAGTAGGAGACATTAAAATATTTTTTTAAAAAGTCACTGTGGACTCCAGTGCATTCTCCACTTAGCCCACAATGTAATTTTCCTAAAGTACAGGGATGACCATGTCACCTCCCTTCACCCTGTCTCATCAAACACACTCTCAGTAAACTGCAGTGGCTCTCTATCACCTCCAGGATCAAACATAAAATACTTTGGTGTTCAGAGATCTTAATGATCTGCCTCCCCCTTGCCATCTTCTTTTTTTTTTTTTAATGAGGCAATTGGGGTTAAGTGACTTGCCCAGAGTCACACAGCTAAGAAATAGTATGTGTTTGAGGCCGCATTTGAACTCAGGTCCTCCTGACTCCAGGGCCGGTGCTCTACCCACTGTGCCACCTAGCTGCCCCTCCCTTTGCCATCTTCTTAATCCTTAAAGCCCTTGTCCTCATCCCCCACTCCCAGCAATATATGATTCCATAACATTGGCCTCTTTGCTACTTCATGAACAACAAACTGCGTCTCTCACCTCTGCCCATTTTGTCGGGTTGTCCTCCATCCCTGGGATCCTGAGCTGCCTCATCTCTGCCTCCAGGCTTCTCTGGATTCCACCAAGTAGCACCAAAACACCACTTTACACAGGCAGCATTTCCCTTTCCCCCTTAATTCTAGTGCCTTCCTACTGAAGAGTATGTCTGATGCATACTTTATGTATCTTGGTGGTACTAAGGTTTTTTTTTTTGTTTGTTTGTTTTGTTTGTTTTATTTTTGTTTGTTTGTTTTGTTTGTTTTATTTTCTTACCATCACGTCCCCCAGTACAATGCATGGCCTATCTTTAGCCTTTCTTTGTATCCCCAGGGATTAGTACAGTGTTTGGCACAGAGTAGGTAATTAATAAATGCACACTGATTGACTAGAGTTAGAGGAGTCACACTTGAATTCCAGCTCAATTAATTAATACAATGATTATAGCAGTAGCTTTCAAGTACATTTTAGATTTGTATACTGCAAGGTTGTGTGTGTGTGTGTGTGTGTGTGTGCATATGTGTATATATCTGTTTTCATAGCCTTTAACACTGGTCAATTCTCAGTCCAACGGCATTCTGGTAAAAATATTTGAAAAAAGTCTTTCTTTTTAAAAAAAATAATATGCATATATGTAAAGAAAGTATA
The DNA here is from genome assembly GCF_900497805.2 of Vombatus ursinus. Classification (NCBI taxonomy): domain Eukaryota; kingdom Metazoa; phylum Chordata; class Mammalia; order Diprotodontia; family Vombatidae; genus Vombatus; species Vombatus ursinus. The sequence continues at coordinate 1,253 of NW_020944968.1, read as the reverse complement.
ATTATTAATTTTTATTGAAATAAAGGATTCTAGTCCACAAATTGAAAATAATAATAATAGTAATAATAATATAGACATTACCCTTTACTATACATTCCATTTAGGCAATTGATTCTCATAGAAGGCTTTTCTTCAGTTTTGCTTAACTCTTGTGTCCATAACCAACCTATTGTTGAAATTCAAACGAGATTTTACAAATAAAGTTACATCTCAATTGGCTGACTCTTTTTCCAATAAATTTATGATGAAAAAAGCTATCCACCCCAGAGAAAGAACTGATGGTGTCTGAATACAAATGGAAGCATGCTTTCTTTTTTACATTCTTCATTTTTCTTGAGTTTTTTTTGGTCTGTTTTCTTTCACAACATGACTATTATGGATATGTTGCACATGACTACACACATATAACCTATATGACATTGCTTTCCTTCTCAGTGGTGGCAGAGCACAGAAGGAAGACAAGAGAGAATGAATTTGGAAGTCAAAGTTTTAAAAATCAGTATTAAAAACTTTCTTACATGTAAGTGGGGGAAAATCAAATATAAAATAAATAAAATTGGAAGAAAAATCTTATAAAAATGGATGTTGAAAATTATTTTTATACTTAATTGGAAAAGAATAAAATACTATTAAGTATGAAAGAAAAAAAGAAAAAAAAAGATAGGCAGAAAGCTGGCAGAGGGCTTAGAGTCCTGGGCCTGCAATCAGAAACAGCTGAGTTCAAACATGACCTTTGACACTTTCCAGGTTTGTGACATCAGGGGAGGCTCTTGAGTTTTCCTTGCCTCCCTTTCCTCTCCTCCCAAATGAGGGTGGTAAGAGCACCCACCTTACTGGCTTGTGGTGAGGATAACAGGAGGTCATATTGGCCAAGGGCTTTCCCATCCTTAAAAAACTTAATAAATGCTAGCTAGTCTCTATATTCTGAAGGCCCTTCAATCTTCAACATCCTGTGTTGTTCCAGCTTCTCTTCCTTCTGGCCTTCTATGTTGTAAGGGCTCTCCTATCACTGATATCCCTTCTTCCAAATGGCCTGCCAGGACTAATACTATTCTCTGTGTCATCTCCTAGACTAGACATTCTATATTTCAAACTCTCTAACATCTTAGTCATTCTATTCTCTAGGGCCCCACCCTAATCTGACATTCTAGGCTTTTGTTTCTTTTAATATTTTTTAAAAATAATCTTTATTTTAATCACTGCATGTATTTTAGCAATGCAAAGATTTCAAAGGACAAAAGTGATTCCATTCA
>NW_020944967.1:5465-6570 GCF_900497805.2 Vombatus ursinus | reverse complement strand
GGTATTCTAAGCTGGATGTGTGCATCCCTCCCCTCTCCCATTATCAACCCCCCTCCCCAACACACACACACACACACACACACACACACACAGATTTTACTATTGCCACACCAGACATCTCAGGTTCTGAGATGCCCAGAGAAAGGCAAAAATAACTCACATTAGTACAGGGAGCCTTTTAAAGTTTACAAAGCACCTTCCTCATAATCCTATGAGGCAGGCAGCATAAATATGATTAGAGTTCAAATATTTTATAGATGTGAGAGCTGAGGTTCACAGAGAGGTTAAATGACCCATGCCTCCTGACTTCAAATTCAGCATTCTTTTCCATTTACCACCCTGCAAGTACACAGATCTGTGTCACAGTGGCTGGAAAAAACAGTGGAGGACAGGAAGAGAGCTCTACATCCAACTCTTCAGCCACTGAGGGAAGGGTCAGTCAACAAGCACCTACTAAGTGCCAAGCACTATTCTAAGTGCTAGGGATACAAAAAAAGGCAAAGGAGAGTCCTGGCTCCCAAGGAACTCTCAGTCTAATGGGAGAGACAACAAACAAACACCTATGTACAAACCAACTATAAACAGGATAAAATGGAGATAATCAATAGAGGAAAGAAACTAGTATTAAGGAGGACTAGGAAAGGCTTCTTATGGAAGGTGAGATTTTAGCTTAGACTTAAAGCAAGCCAGGCAAAGTAAGAGGCAAAGATGAGGAGGGAGTGAATTCCAGGCACAGGGGGAATAGCCAGTGAAAAAGCTTGGAGTCCCATCTGACCCTTCTTAGAGGAGCAATTCTCCTCCCTACTAGGGGCCCAAGCCTGGGGTCCAGACTAGAAAGAAAGTGTGGCACCTTGGACCATGAGTTGGGAGAACTGGGTTCTGATCTATTCTGCTCCTAACTTGCTTTGTGACTTTAGTTTAGCGACTCAGTTTCCTCACCTGTAAAATGGAGATAGCACCTGCTCATCCTGCCTCACGGTGTTGTATAAAGCCTCCACTGAGATAGTGGACATGAATGAGATTTGAGAAGCATAAAGTGCTAACCATATGCAAGGCATTACTACTACTACTACTACTACTACTACTACTACTACTACTACTACTA
>NW_020944967.1:0-5455 GCF_900497805.2 Vombatus ursinus | reverse complement strand
ACTACTACTACTACTACTACTACTACTACTACTACTACTACTACTACAACTACTACTACTACTACTACTGTCATTGGTCTTCTGCTGCTTGTTTCTCCTTTTTCTCAGCTCTTTGGGGCTCAAGAAAAATCACTTCACTCCTTCCTGGATGCTCCTACCATCCTTACGCCCTCCAGGTCCTCCCAAACTCCCAGAATACAGGTATGTATGTACCTTCTCCTTCCCATGTTGTGACCACTTGAGGCTTTGGATCTTCTTAAATGTCACTTTGATAAGATCATTCAGCCAGCTGTCATCATGGATGGTCAGCAAAATTTTACTGGAAAACTTGAGTCACAGAAAGTGGAACACAAAACACAGTCCGGGAGAGGCCATTCACAGAGTGGAGAGAGAAAGATGGTAACAAGTCTGAGGGCTGAAACTAGAACTATGAAGATAGAAGCTGGGGAATGGGGCACAACCTAAGTAAATAACAAAAAGACCCAGGAGGATAGATTAGATAGGGCTTGAAAACATAGGAATGAGACTTAACCATTGAATAAAATACGATTGAATAAAAATGATTTCAAATCCAGCCACAGCTATGTGACCCTGGGCAATTCACTTAATTAACCCCATTGCCTCAAAAAATAATAATCAAATAATGAATTGATTAAGATTTGAGGACAGAAACGGGACAAGATAGTGTAGCCTCTTCTACCAGGAAGTCACCCTCCAAGAAAAGCCAGGATTAGAGTGTAGGCCTGAAAGGGTACAGACATGAGAAAAGGGAACTAATATCTCATTTCTCACTAGAAGCAGCCTTTTCTCCCACTCCTTCTGAAAAAGTCCTCTTCAGTGTGTTCTAAATTTAAGAGAGAGAGAAATAAAGAGGGCTCATCTCATTCAGGTCAGTCCTCAAAGACCTGAGATTCCCACTTGTCTATCAAGGGGATGCAGAAGAGGGCATTGAACCTGGAGCTACTTCCAGGATTAAGCAAAGTAGGAAGCTGCCTAGGGTACAACACACAAAGGGCACTTTAAAATTTCACTTTTACTCAATGCAACTTTTTGGGATGCCTGAAAAGTCTGTTTCGTATATGTTGGGAATGTGTTCGGGATATGTCAGTTGCATGGATTATAGGGATAAAGACAACACTCTTATGCACAATAGAATCTAAGAAACAGCTTTCATAGTATAAAGCAGCAGGCCAAAGCCAAGAGTCAACGCCTCCCCAGGCCCTTTCAATGAGAACATCTCCATGGCATATGACCATGAAGGAAAACACGCTTTAGTGAGAACTCTCTATTCAACACAATCCCATAAAATGTAATGCCAAATGTTTCTGCAAATTCTATTTCTTTGTGGTATAGTTTGTGTGTGAAAGGAAATTAGAAACGCAGAACTCATCAGAGTAGCGTGAGTTACAAACCATTGGATCAGTGGATACAATGGTACATAGCACACTCATTCTGATGATGCTGTTAGGCAAGGAAAAAAAATATTTTCTTGGAACCACTTTTAAATTTGCAATTGTACCTTATCCATAAGCAACTATGAATGTATTGGGCTATTACTATGATACCCCTAAATTACAATTACTCCATTAAGAGGTAAAATTATATTCCTATTTTTATTTGGCAGGGAGGGGTTTGAGATTCAAGTCTTGTCTAAGGCACACAAAAATGTCTTGCCTGGGCTCTGCTTTGACCTACTCTAGAGGTAGACCATGTTCAGCCTACTGAACATGGACTATTGTCTATGAAGAACAAGGAAGTCTCATAGGGAAGGGAATGCCCCAAGCTCCCTCCAACCCAGGGTGGTTCTATCTCCCACTCTGGCTTCCTTCTGTTCCAGAATCTCCCCACCCCCTTTTCTTGCCCCAGCCCCTGTCCTTACTCTCCAAAATCTGAATCAGAGTAGGCATTTCTCTTTTCCACAATTGGCCCAGTTGGAAGTTGATCACAGGATGCAGGGAGTTGAGAGGATGAAGAGCATGCAACAGCCAAAGACAGGCTGTGACAATATCCTATACTTTACATGGCATAAGAGAACCTATCTGGGAAGGAAGAGATGGATAGGAGGAACACTAAGAAATGATCCAGCTAAAGGTGTAATGTACATAGGGGTAACAGGAGAGGTCAACCTTTGGTCCCCAAATTCCAGCCCCTTTTCCCACATTTCTGTCATTGCCCTTTAGGCCGCTAGGCCCCCTCCCTTAAATTTCCTGACCCCAATCACACCCCATACTCCTTAGTCATGCTTCCAAATTCCCCACCCAGACCCAAACCAGTTACCTAGAGCATCACTTACTAGAAGGTTGACAAAGACCACCTGTGGGGAGGGGTATTTAGTAGCTGCGGAAAAGAGTAGAAAAAGAAAAGACCAGGAGGCATCCAGGTCAAGTTGTGTTACCCCTAACACAGTCCAGCCCCACCCCCCCAATCAAGACCAAGCCCACAGATAATGGACAGAAAAGAATCATCTATGATACAGAGAATTCAAACCAGGAACTCTAGAGAGACCCTGTATCTGGGACATGCACCATCCTAGTGCTACTATTTCTTTGTTCCACCCCTAACATCCTTAGACTTTATCTACCACTCAGTGCTCTATTCCCCTTATTCTCTAGTTTTGGCCATGTATTCGCTTTGCCCAGCTCTACCCCCAGGCTCTGGTCTTGGGTTTTCATTGTCCTCCTTCCCAAGGTATAAAGCTCTGCCACTAAGGTTCCCACTTCATGTTTCTCCAGGCCCACACTCATATTTCGAAGTGCACTCTCGCCCGCTCTCTCTCCCTCTCTCTCTCTCCCTCCCTCCCTCCCACCCTCTCCCTCTCTCTTTCTGTCTCTATTTTTCTCCCCCCTCCCAAGGAAACCCAACACCTCCAGCTCACGGTTAACATGATAGCTGCCAAGGTAGGGGACACGGCCCAAGTCCTGATCCTTCAATGCGACTTTAGTGGCTGTCTTACAGAGGGGAACAAATGCCATGGGGCTCATAGGCTGACACAACACATTTATCAATTTGGGCAGGGACACCTAGAGGTAACATGGAATGCAGGTTCCAACAACAGTTTCAGTTGCCAGGCTCCACTATCCAATCCTTACCACCACCACCTCTACAGGGGACTGGAGCATCATGGTCTCAGCACCATCATCTTTTGCCCTTATGGGAAGATGGGGAAAGGGAGCAAGGGAGAGTGATAATCCCTATAGCCCATGCATCCACTCCTCCCATACAATATTTGGAAAGTGGGCTAAGGCTCTCAGGAGACATTTCTGATTGAGGACAGCTTCAGCAGGAATGATCTTATACACAACATGGTGAAAAAACCTCCCTGACACTTAGGGTCATGACACATGAAAAGGCATAGGGCGAGAGGTCAGCCTACCCCCATGGAGACTTCTAGGGAAAAGGCTATTTTTCTGTCTTCCCCAGGGGGCAGAACAGCCAGCAGGGATGGGGATAGGTAGAAGAGATTCCAAAAGTAAGTGAAATTCTTAGGGTAGCCCCTTAGTCCTGGAGGAGAGATGCTATGGGGAAGAGGCAACTTGAGGGCTAAGTTGAAAGGGGATAGGAGAAGGCCAGGCTTCTTTGTTTCCAGGAGTATATACCAGATGTAGGATATTGACTGACAATTCCTGGGTTTCCTCATCACTCTGAAGGAAAGGAGAAAAAAGAAAAGTCAATGCAATCCTAGCTAAGCCTCCTGGGTCAGTACCTCCATCCTCCTTCTGTCATCATCCAAGCCCAGAGGCTATAGAGGCATTTTAGGCTGTACCCCACAATCTGAACCTGACTCTTACTCTAGCCTCCCCTCCCCTGCCTCTCATCCCTTATGTTCCCAATCCTACCCTTTTTATAGCCCTTTTGCAAGCCCTACTCTAGCCCTTTTCCTTCTATGTGGCCCCCTTACAGCCCAGCCTTCACCCTTCCCCTACTCACTGTGGAGCCAGTCTCACTGAGTTTGATGAGATGGTTAATGAGCACATCTCCTTCTTCCAGGTTGAAGTAGTTATAGGCACCTAGTTTTTCAATAAATTGTAGTAGAGGCAAGCAGACCTGTTATATACGTGACATAACATATACTTAGGGAACATTCATACTGTGAAGTACCTTTAAAGATTTTAAAGATGAGGAACTGAGGGTCAGAAGGATAAAGTGACTTTCCAAATAGCAAATGATGTGTTAGTATCCAAGCTGGGATCAGAACCCAAATGTCCTCAATCCTAGTCCAACATGTTTTCAACCTTGCTTAGTCAATGGTCCCAGCTCCTTCTGATCACTATCTGGAGGCCTACAGCCATCCCGTCTTGCACCAGCCATCTAGGAATACCCAAGCACTATGCCTGGCCCCCCCTACAAACCTTCCTCTTGTAAAGAATTCTTCTCCTCATTATCTCAATGACTATGAGTATGAGGGATGGAGGTGGGGGTGGGGGGAGTCAAAGGGAAGAATCAGGGTTCAAAAAAGACACCCATTCACAACTTTAATGGAAAGCTAAGATGAGTTCTTAAGATCCCAGCTTCTCCCTTAGAAATCAAGTAGGATTGATTCTTTGGCATAATGGCCAAACTCCTTAACCTAATAGTATTCCAAGGCCTCCTCAATTTTGATTACAACCTACCTTTCCTACCTTCTTACCCACCTACACCTACCCAACTCTAGCCAAAATGGCTTATTCACTGCCCTCCAAACATGCTTCTCTACTCCTCTCTTTGTGCTTTTGTTCATACTAGTCCTAGAATTCCCACTAGCTATCCAACCCACCACCCCCTCCAAATCCTGGTGTCAAAATTATACCTTATCCTTCAAAGCCTAATTCAAATCTATCCTACTCTTTCAATTAAATTCTGAGTTCTGGGCATATAACGATGAAGAATGAAAAACTCCCTGTCCTCAAGGGGCTCCCATAATCCTGAAGAATGCAACATGAAAACAGATAAGTAAACACACGAAAATTTTGAGAGAGAGGAGAGAAGAGGGAGGGAGAGAGAGAGACAGAGAGAGAGAGAGAGAGAGACAGAGACAGAGACAGAGACAGAGACAGAGAGACAGAGAGAGACAGAGAGACAGAGACAGAGAGAGAGAGAGTGCATATTGAGGAGATAGACAGAGGCACCTGAGTGGAGACTTGAAGGAAGGAAAGGATTTTAAGAGATCTGAAGATGAGAAGGTAGCCCATTCAAAGCATGGTTTGCTAAAGCAAAGAGACAGAAGATGAAATTTGGAGTTCAGATTATTTCTCTTAGGCTGTAATTTAGAAGGCATAACAGAGAGTAATGAGAAGTAACTACAAAAGCAAAGACCCAGAATGTGATGGGATTTTAATGCCGAATAATGGAGTTTGTGTTTTATCCTAGAAGCAACGTTGTTATTGTTCAGTCATTTAAATCAAGTCCAACTCTTCATGACCCCATTTGGAGTTTTCTTGGCAAAGAGCCATTTCCTTCTCCAGCTCATTTTCCAGAT
>NW_020944966.1:2716-8643 GCF_900497805.2 Vombatus ursinus | reverse complement strand
ACATGAGCTGATTGCCTCCCTTCCCAGATTCTTCCACCTTCCAGCCTGGGAGCAAACACACTTACCCAGCTGTAGTTGCAGCAGGAGGGCCAGACCTGAAGAAGAAAAGAGAATCTCATCAGATGATTCTGGGCATACCCATTTCCTGGCTTGAAGACAGTAACCCTAAAATCCAAATGAGCAGTAAAGAGAAGAGGGCAAAGAGGAGCAGGGGCCTCACTACCTGCTCTATTGGTCGCCACTGCCACTGGGTGTCTGGTCTAATCTCCTTGGAAAAGAGAGATGCAATGTGAATAGAAAGTAAGCCCAATGATCAAATCTGCAGTTCTCTGAAACAATTAGGAATCTTTCTTCCTTAGGGAAGAGGGCAGGACTGAGACCTTAATGACCCTCTAGTCCTGCCCTCACCTGAACAAGCATCCTATGATTTTACAATATTCATGACAAGTGGTCATGTTTTTGCCTTTCTTTATATCTCCAGAACTTGACTCAGTGCCTTGATCATAGTAAGAGCTTAATAAATGCTTGTCAACTGAATTACTGACCTCCAATGACAGGAAACCCCCTATCTCCTGAAATAGCTCATATTCTGTTTTGGGATAGTTCTAATTGTTAAAAACAATTTCTTTGCTTAAAGCCTAAATCTACCATTACTCTTAGTTCCGCCTTCTGAGGCTAACGAACACAAGTCTAATCCCTTTTCCAGGGGGTAGCCCTTCACAAAGTTAACAGCTGTGATCATATCTTCTCACTAAATCCTCTCTTCTCCAGTCTTCTCTGCTAGCTCCATTCCTGCCTCTCTGAGATCTTAGTACCTTGCCTTTCTCAGCAATCAGCAATTTCTGCTTCTTGATCTGTCAATGATTTTTCCCCTTCCCCCTTTCCTTTCACTTTCTACTCCTGTTCCCAAACCTAATCCACAGAGTCTGCTCCTTTGGGTTCAGCAACTGAATCTTCATGAGTTCTCTTCTTCTAAGGTCCCAAGTGGGTCTCCTCTAAGTACCAAGTTAAGTACTCTGGATGCTTCCCTTTTAGCTCTGTTTATCCCTCTTTCATCCATGTAGGGAGAACTTTACAGAAGAAAATATACCTCCATTTTTCTCTGCTATTTGTTCCATTTAGTAGACTATCTTAGTTTCATCAACCAGTGGGACTACATTGTTCCCATCAATCATTAATTGATTCAGTCAATCAATGGATCCATCAACAAGTATTATTTGCGTACCTAGTACCAAGCCTTGTACTTCAAGAAATCCAGAGTGAAAACAACACTGCCCTCAGAATGGTGCCAACTCCAAGATTTTCCTTTCCCAAGGAGCCAAAATACATGAACCATAGGCAAGGAAGTGCCAGGCAATGGTAGTGACAACTTGGGAGATTGATGGATGGGTGAATGGATAGATGGATGGATAGATGGGAAAGAAAATGTTGAGAAGGCAGTTTCCAGGGAAGGAGAAAGAGTAGCTATCCTTGGAGGCACTGGCCCATTCACCAAATGTGAACTCACCAGTGAGTATCAGCAGTTTGTCCATTTTAATGCTGGGTTGTCACTACAAGGTCCTGGCCCAACTGGGCTCTTGACTTGCTTTTGTAGGGAGTCATGGTGGCCCTCCTCCTGCCCCCAACAACCTCCTTGGGGTGAAGTTCAGTGGTGTGCATGGTGAGGTAATGGAGGTGTAAGCTTCCACATGGCTCCCCTCCATCTCCTCTGAATCTTATCTGTGTGTTCCATTTTGTGTAATTAGCTCAAAGTAAAATGGAAACTTCTGAAGCTACTTTGGCTGTTGACTGAAGTGACTGACCATTGTGGCAGGAAAGCAGTCACGTGCAAGAGGCCAACTCAAGGGGCCAAAGTCATTGCATGAGAAGAAGGGCCCCCTCCCAGGGCAGCTGGGACCTGGTGAAGGGTGTGAAAAGGGGAGATAAGCTCCTCACTGGGTCTGCTCTCCCTAGCTCTTGGGGAACTGCCCTCTGGGTCTACCCTTTGGCATAACTGAAAAGTAAGAGAAAGTAGGACTGTTCCTCCTTCTTTGGTGTGCCCCCATAAATGAAGCTGAAGAAGTAGATTGGTGCCAGATCATAGAAAGTATTTGACTGCCAGACTAAGCAGTTTGGATTTTATTTGGAGCCAATGAAGAGTTTCGAGCAGAAGAGTGCTATGATCAGATCTGTGCATAAATAAGATTACTCTGGCAGCAGTGTGAAAGACAAATAGGAAAGGGGAAACTGGACACATAGAAACTAGTTAAGGGATTATTACAATACTCTAAGGAAGAGGTGATGAGGTCTCAACTCCAGTGGGGACAGTGGGAATGGAAAGGCCTGGGAGGAGATAGATGGGTACTTTAGCAGTCAAGATTTCAGTCTAGCTCATATGACTACAACAGGAGGACATATTGGGTCAGACATGGACTCGTGGTACCCTTCCAGTCTCACTATATGGACAACCACCTACACTGTCTTTAAAAAACCTTGTGTGCTTGGTTCTATAAAGCTAGAGACTAGAAGCAAATGAGGGGAAAAGGAAATCACAAACATTACCTCCCTAGGCCTGAAGGCTTTGCCGAATAAGGGATCTGGGCTACATCACTTGCCACTGTGACTTTCACTAAAAACATAGAGACAGAGAAATTCCTAGTTATACTTTAGCTTGGGCACTTGCACACATCTGTCAAGGCAACTAGATCTGATGGGAAGAGCTTCAGGGGCTGGGGAGCTCAGAAAGTGAGAGGAGAGAGTTTGCAAGTATTGGTGATGACCTGTGCCTGGGTCCCTGTCTTAGAAATAGTGCTACAGGATCTGCCCTGTCATGGAGACAGGTCAATGGGCCCAATGACCTTTGGAGGTTCTTTCCATCCTGAAAACCAAGGGCTCCTATTGATACCTAAAGTTGCTCCAGTCCCAGGAAATATCCTTCTTAGCAAAAGTTGGTAAGTGCAATGACCATGCAATGGGATACACTCCCAACATTTCCTAAAGACCACTTTCTCGAAGATTCCTCTCTTGATTCCTCAGTTGTTAGTGCCTTCCCATTTCCCCCTGGAGATAACATTATTTTTACTTCTCATATATTTTGTACTTCCTTATCTGTATATAAATCATACCTCCTCCTCCATCAAATATCATCAGTCAACAAGCATTTTTAAAGTGCTTAGCATGTGCCAAGCACCATGGTAAGTGCTGAGAATACAAATACAAGCAAAAAAAGGCATCCCCTGCCCTCAAGAAGCTTACATTCTAAAGGGAAAGGAAACATATAAAAGGAAGCTGAAAATAATGTGGGGAAAGAGAGAAAGAACCCTGTGCCTGGGCATGATAAGGGCATCCTGATAGAAATGAAGAGAGGCCAGTGCCTGGGTGCACTCCTTAAGTGGAGTTTCTGGGAGGAACTCTCCCCCTTCCAGTATACATTCCTTGAGGGCAGGAACCATTTTGGTTTTTGTCTTTGTATCTCCAGTACCTAGTACAATGCCCTGGCAGATGGTAGGCAATGAATAGTTTTGATGCTTGCTGAATCAATGGCTGTGGCCATTCCCTTTGGTACTGCCCAGGGAAATCACATTAGGCCCAGAGCACCCATAGTCTCAATATTTCCTCCTCCCATACCTGCAATTTCCATGGTTCCCTGATGCCAAGTGACTCTGGGTATCCTTAGATTTGGAGCTCCCAATTGTTTTGTTTGGAAAGAGTCTTTTCATTTCACTCATCAATCAATCAACATTTATTAAGTGCCTACTATGAGCCAGGACAGAAATCTGAATGCTCTGAGTATACGAATATAAAGAATGCAACAATCTCTAGTCTCAAGATAATTACATGATAATGTGAGTAGAGTGTAGAGTGAAGGACTTTTAGGGATTTAGGTCAATGCTTAGTAGGGCAGAGATGCCAGGCAGATCTAAGCTTCTGAAGGGTTTTTCCCTAAAAAGGATGTCTAGATGCAGTATTACACGATTAACTCTTTTGACAACTGCCTCCTATAGGAAGCCTTTCCTCATCTCCACAATTGTTAGCACTCTCTCTTCAATTTATCTTGAATTAACTTCTCTGTTTTCCTGTAGCATCCTCTAGTAGAACCAAGCTCCTTGAGGACAGGGACAATTTTTTCTCTCTATGTTTGTATTCCTATAGCTTAGCACCTTGCCTTGCACAATAGGCAACTAATAATTCTTTGTTAATTTTAATGGAACCCTGAGTTCCACACTCAAGTGTCTGCTCTGGCATTTACAACAGTGGCCAACTTTTACTCTTCATGATATCATCAACCTTGTTCCTGTCTGTGAATGAAAGACTGAACCAATTAATGAATGAAAAAGCATTTATCATGCACCTCCTATGTTCCAAGAGCTGGGGGTAGAAATAGGAAAAAAAGCTAGACATGATTACAGCAAAGGAAATGGAAATAATAACTATACACAAAATAAAGTAAATATTGGAAAGTTATTTAAAAAAAGAATAGCTAAACCAGTGAGACATGGGATGATACTCACTGCCCCCCCAACCCTTTGCAGAGCTGGGTCTGCACATATTTTCTAGACTTTTGCCAATGTATTGATCAGATTTTTTTCTCTTCTTTTTCTTCCTCTTTTTGTCTTTAAAAATATTCTTTGGGGCAGCTAGGTGGTGCAGTGGATAGAGCACCAGTTCTGGAGTCAGGAGGGCCTGAGTTCAAATCAGCCTCAGACACTCGACACTTATTGGCTGTGTGACCCTGGGCAAATCACTTAACCCCATTGCCTAGCAAAAAGAAAAAATACTCTTTGTTATATGGTATGACTCTAGGAGAAGACAAGCAAGGGATACTAGGGAAACATAACAATCTGAAAAAAAGGGCCAATAAAAACTTACTTAAAAAGACAGAGAGAAGAAGAAGAAGAAAAAAAACTCGACAGTTCCCATTATCAGGAGCTCTCATTCTAATTGGGAGAGACAATATATAAAAGTAAGTCCTGCTTGAGGTGGATAGAAAGGCCTAGAAGTCTAAAGTGTGCAGCAGTAATAGAGAGGTAGGAATGGGGAAGAATGAGAAAGGGAGAGAGAGAGAGAGAGAGAGAGAGAGACAGACAGACAGACAGACAGACAGACAGACAGACAGAGAGACAGAGACAGAGAGACAGAGAGAGACAGAGAGAGAGAGAGGGAGGCTATTGAAGTATCTAAGATGGCGGTGCTGTGGGGACTGCAGGACGTGTACTCAGTGACTTCCCCACTTCCACTTCTCAATGTCATCACAGGTTGGAAGGGTTGAAATTAGATGACCTCTATATTCTTTCACCTCGAATCTTTTCTATTGCTTGATTTTGTACGTACAACATGACCCTTGGCCTCTGTTGCCCTGGTTTGACTGAAACATGGTACTTCTTCCATTTGTCACTTCTGCCCCTAGTTTCAGCTGCCAATTGTGACAACATTTTGCCACATTATCCCTGTCTAGCTCCTGTCTGTCAAGGCCCATCCCTAGTTGGGAAATCAGATTCTACTAAATGATTTCAGAGCCTCATCCAACCATCTCCCAAAGCAGTTGCTGCTTCTATATCCCCCCCTTTTTTTTTTGAAGTTTGAAAGAATTCCCAGGAGAGAGAGAAGCCAATGGCAACCAGCTCAGAAATCTACCAAGTGTCAAGATCTCTTGGTTTGAGATGTCTGGGCCAGACCCATCAACTAGCAATCAAAGTCTTTGAAGGCCATTGCAATGTACCTCATATTTCCAGAATCGTAAGGATCTATGATGACTCAGAACCAATGGATAACTCCAAGGCTATTTTTATTCCTGGCCCCCAAATATCTGCTCCTCCTTATTTTCCTTATTCAGGGCCCCTGACTCAGATGGAGTCTACCTTAAACTTATTGGGGATCAGCCGGAATAGGATCCCAGTCTGCTAAGCTGGTAGTAACTACATTCTGAGATTACTGTCCATCTACTTTCT
>NW_020944966.1:0-2706 GCF_900497805.2 Vombatus ursinus | reverse complement strand
ACCAGCATAGATTACCAATGGCCTGAGCCTTGGAGCTCACTAAGTAGACTGGCTTCCTGGGGATTTAGTTCCTCTCTCTACTCTGAGCTTGGCATCCCATTTGACTGTAACGTGGCAGGAAGCCTAGAGCAGGTGAAGATTCTTGGGTACCTCTTAATAGGCCAAGAAGCCTCCTTCTGCTGTGAATTGGCCAGAAGTTCCAGCACTGTTGGCACGGGCCCCCACACCTGAGTTAGATGAGGGTGTGGAGAGGGTGAAGGAGCAGCCAGACATAGGGACGCCCATGATGATCTTCTCCCTTGGCATGCCCTGTTTCTTCCAGTAGTTCACAGCATATTCCTGGGGAGGGAAGGCAAACTGAGACTCAACCAAGCCCTAAGTGTGGAGAGAAATGGAGGGACCTAGTGTGTCTCTGCCTCCACCCCAACTCACTGAGATCCAACACATCTGTCCTTTTCTGGTCTAAATGCAGCTTCTCTATCACTGGGGCACAGAGACAGTTTTATTTGGGGAGGGCAAAGGGTGTGCTTTCATCCCTGGCAATAAGTCGCTCATTGGCCTTCACATGTGATTCTCTGGCCCTAAAGAAACTAGGATGTTATTTTTAAAATGAATGAATGAATGGATGGATGAATTATTAAAAATTAATAAAAAAACTAGAAGAAATTAGAAAACCAGCCCTACAGGTCTTTGTCACCAAGGCTGCCAATTTCATCCTATCTTCTTTGTATTGACTGATTGCAGCATTTGTCTTGAGGATAGGGATGCAATGGAATTAATTATTCTCTGGTCTCCAAAAAGAGTCACCCACTTTAACAGGTCAGCATAGAAGAGAGGCTAACTTGGAACTTTTTTTACCTCTTTGGGCTACAGTGGAGGCCAGAAAGGAATTGTGAGGTGGGACCCATTCTCAATTCTCCCAGTTCTTCACACACAGTGAGTGCTCATGAAATTTTGTTGCATGAATTATGTGAAATGATATGAAGTGGGAGGGTAGGTACCTCATATAGCAGAGTGCCCTACACTAGGAAATACTCTGAATCGTAAAATGTGGGGCTGGGGAAGGCCCTTGGAGATTACTTAGTTCAGTGATGTTTTTCAGATGTAGATTTTTGATATAGAAATGAACACACAGGGAGCCAAAGTGTCCTGCCCAGAGTCACACAGGGAGTAAAAGCCAGAGTCAGGATCTGAACCCAGATCTCACAATTACAAATGCCGTATTCCTTATACAGCACTGTATTGAGATCAGACAGAAACATAGTGGGAGCAGGGAAGACATAAATCAATCATGGCATCATTTCTCAAGCTGATAAGCCAAATGAAGAAATATGCAAAAGCCTGGAAAATTTTTCAGGAAAAAAAACACAAAAATATTTGCCCTCTGTCCCCCACAAAATTTCCAGGAAAATAAAAGTTTCATATTCTAAAAAGAACAGGGTTAAGGTGGGTTGAGGTTAAGGTTAAAAGGCATGGGGTTTTCCCTAGCTTTTCTCTGTACCCTCTCTCCCAGGCCTTTATATGTCTATATGTCTACCTTGGATAAATCATTTTTCTCATTGTCAAGTATAGATATCCCTCTTTTGCTTATGTTAAAGGGTTATCATTTGAATCAACTCAGATAAAAGATGCCCACTTCTTTTGTCAATATGATATAAAAGATGCTTACTTAGTAGGGGTTGGGATTAAGGATGGAATGAGGTTAGAAATGATTGTTACTTAGTAGAGATGGGTCAGGATGGGATGTTCAAATTGGGAAATGAAGAATGAGCCAGCACATACTTTGCCGTTTGATGAAGATGCTGGCTAGTTTTGCCATAGGCCCAATTTTGAAGAGGCAATTAGGTGATGCAGTGGATGGAGCACTGGGCCTGGAGTCAAGAAGACCTGAGTTCAAATTCTATCTGGCCTAGCTATGTGACCATCTGCCTCAGTTTTCTCCTTTGTAAAATGAGGATAATAATAGCATCTACTTTTCAGGGTTGTTGTAAGGAACAAATAAGATAGTATTTTTAAAGTGCCTAGCACATGATAAACATTTAAGAAATGTTTCCTTCTTTCCTGAGATGAGGAGCTCATGACAATTGACTGGCCAGTATCCTCTGTCCCTCTCTAGCTGCAGTTTTATTGATTCCCCATTCAAAGCATTATGTGTATATATACATATATGATATAATTTGTATATTAGATAGATATATTTATAAATAATATTTCTCATTTGAAGAGGAAAACATAAGGAGAACTGTGAACTTTTATATATCATATATGAATGTTCAATCGTGTCTGACTTTTAGTGAACTCATTTAGGGCTTTCTTGGCAAAGATACCAGAGGGGTTTGCCATTTCCTTCTCCAACTCATCTGACAGATGAAAAAACCAAGGCAAACAGGGTTAAGTGACTTGCCTAAGGTCACACAGCTAATAAAAAGATGAGTCTTCCTGACTCAAGGCCCAGCATCCTATCCACTGTGCCACCTAGCTATTCCATATGTAAATGATATATTTATAAATCATATTTCTCACTTGAAGGGGAAATTAAGAGGAAACTGTGAATTTTCAAATATCAATTATAAATGATATATTTGTGAATCATATTTCTATACTAGAGCCCATAATGTATATTGTATGATGATTAATAAAGACTTTGCTTAAAAAAAGTCCCTCTCCTTTGACCATCCCTCTCAGCTCTTCAGTCCTACCACATTA
>NW_020944965.1:0-2641 GCF_900497805.2 Vombatus ursinus | reverse complement strand
AAACTGAGACCCAGAGAGGTTAAACTTGCCCAAGGTCACCCAGAGAATAAGTGACTAAGGCAGGGTTTGAACCCAAGTCTTCTCTTTCCATTGTACCATACTCCCTTTACCCATAGCAAAAAGAATGAGCTGATTTTTACTGAATTTTGTTCTTTTCCTTTGGTTGTTCTGGAGTGGTACAGTTATAATCTGGTAGAAGGTGGCCAAATGTGGCATGAAAGCAGCTATTTGCATGGTTAGTAGTGCCACTGTATTCCGTGGCTAGGCTTTTGGCTCCCAGGACCAATGCTTGCTTGAATAGATCTATCTGTATATATATATATATTTAACCTTGCATATGGGAGACATTTAGTGAATGTTTGTTCCTTGTATTTGAATGTTGAATTTGTGTTCCAGTCTAGCCTTTGTAAGTTGCTGATTGTATTCCTGTATGGAAATATGAAAAGTCTAAACCAAGGGACATCAGTCTTTCCTCCCTCTGTGCAGTGCTAAGGCGTAAGTGAAGACAGCTCCTCAGTTTGAAGGAAAGCTGCTATTTTCAGCTCTGCAGCTTCTCATAGATTTTGAAACCCTCTTTCTCCCAAGTCTTGGTGACTTGCTGACAGACAGCACCACCCTCTTTGATTACTGGCCCTCAGGGTGGGTATGTCCACTGCCGTTTCCCAATAGGCCAGCCCTAGTCTTCCAGGCCTATCAACACAGTATCATTACACCATACAAAGTGCTGTAATCTTTCCAGATGTTCAGGTCCTTCTCACCATAGGAACTAACCTGTTGTCCTCCAACAGACGGTTCAGCCACCCATGATCAAGAGCTTAAGGGAGAAGACAACACAAAAAGTCCATCTCAAGGACTATGGAAAAGTCTCTCAGGAGGTTAGGGGCCAGGTTCAGAAGTGCTCATGCCCCACCCCAGACCTTCCTCTATGTCCATGAGCATGGCTGCATAAGGCTGGGTGAAATTGGGCCTCTTTTGTAGGCTCATATTTCTCCACTGGGAAGAAGACCTAGATCATTATACAGTTAACTCTGGCTCCTGGACCTCTAGTAGCTCAATCTTCCAACCTTTCAAGTTTACTAGGTTTCAGTCTAGTCTGATTACCTAAAAGTAGGAGAGATCAGACATAATAGAAACAGAAACTTCTGGGTCATGCACTCACAGGCCACATGGCATTAGCCTGGGCCAGCAGATAAAGGCCTGAGGCTTCTCTCCCCACCTAGAGTCTTAAAGCCCTACTTACTCCCACACCTGCCAGGCTCAAATCCTCATTAGTGAATTCTGTTAGCATTTGCCATTCTGACTGGGCTATCCAGCAAAACACTCCCCTTCTTCACAAGGTAAGCAGACTGGGGACAATATCTGTGTGGGCTTGGAATTCTGGAAGGGGGCCCTTTCATTACCAATCATCCCATCTTTGTGGAAGCAGGCTACTCCGGTCTCTTCCACATGGGGAATTCATCAGCCAAGTACACAGTCTTTTCTCATGAGAGCTAGGCTTACTTGGTCATTCTTCTGTGATGGGAGCTTTCAGTTAGGGAAATCAGGAGATTCTCATTAGCAAAACAGCGTGATGTTTTTGAAAGGTAGTGTCAAGTGGGATAGAATGTTTATTAATTCTTAATTAGTACTTTAATTAATTGTGTCAATAATTAATTTAATTCTGGGTTCCTGCAACCCAGAGCCTTCTGAGCAACAGATAACTCCCAGGGAAGAAACCTGCCATTTTAAAACCTAATTTAAGATTCCTTTTGGTGATGTAGCAATGTAATAAATTACATTACTTTACCTTAAGATGATCCCTTTAGGACCAGCTTTCTATCAATGAAAACCACCTCTTTGGCTATATCAAGAATTGTCAATGGAGGAAAAAGTCTTTTTCACCTGTCTAAAATATTTTTTAAGGAAACAAAAACTTAGCGTTTTCTCTTTTCCCCAGTCTTCCATCTACTTTTGATATACTCTGAGCTGGGACATCTGTATAAGTCAGGATGTTATGACAACATCCCTTGAATCTCAGACTTAAATTTAATAAGGGCCTTAACATTGGCGCTTCTTAATCTTTATGTTGTCCATGGTCCTTCCTGGACTCTTGTCCTTCACTGCTTGAGATGTGATGCTCTCTGCATTTCTAGTCCAGCAGCCAGAAAACTCCTGTGATTCTCTCTCAGCAGATCTCTTTGGTTTTGGACCAATTGCTTCTGGATGCTGCACTTTTACTACCCTGTATGATAAGAAATTTTAGTTAAATCTGCCTTTCATCTTTTATCCAATACAACCCAAAGAACATTTACTGTTACTATTTGCAAGGTATTATGCTAGGTGCTTGAGATACAAACATGAAATGAAAAATAATCCCTGCCCTCAAAGAGCTTACTTTCTACTGAGGGAACACAACATATATCAAATAGATTTGTCAGTTTGACACATTCTCTTTTACATGTATTCTTGCCATGTCCAAATTGCTACTGGAACTTCCATTCTGTGGCCATACTGTCCTTATTGGTGAAAGCCCCCTATTTTGAGCTAGACTCCTGCTTATGACTCACCCTCACTGTTACCCTGCCATGCAGCTCACTATGCATACAGTCCTTCCTTCCCCACACACTTTTCTATCTCTAGATTTGTTTATCCATTAGGAAAT
>NW_020944964.1:0-2416 GCF_900497805.2 Vombatus ursinus | reverse complement strand
TGTCACCTGCTTCCAGGAAGCTGCTTGTAGAAAGGAAGAGGAAGAGCAGAAGGCCCGGGAAAACCAGGAAGAAGAAGAGGCCAAATGTCTGGAGAAATTTCAGGATGCTGAGCCCCTGGAACCAGAAGAACTGCATAATTTCACAGACACCATGTTACCGGGCTGCTTCCACTTCCTGGATGAGCTGCCAGTCACTGTGTACCGAGTGTGTGACTTGGTTATGACTGCCATCAAACGCAATGGAGCTGATTACCGGGACGTGATTCTGAAGCAGGTGGTCAATCAGGTGAGGGATCCTGTGCCTTGTGAAAGTACTTGGACACCCAGTGATTTAGCTTCTTAGAAGCAGTAGGGGGTACAGAAGAACACTTTGTCCAGTTTGAAGCTGGGGGTGCAGCCTGAAGTCAGGAAGACCCAAGTTCAGATCTGGTCCCAGATACTGCCTAGCTAAACGTGACCCTGGGCAAGTCACTTAACCTGCCTGCCTGAATTTCCTCAACTGTGAGGGATGCTGTGAGGATCAAAGCAGATATTTGTGTAAAAGAAAAAAATGCACTTTTCACAGTGTCTGAGGGAGCACTCTTCTATCCCAACGCAAAGCTCTACAGTACTCTAAGACACATGGTCTCTGCTGAAACACCTAAACCTATTCCATAGCCACGTGGCTCTGATGGTTTGTTCTTAAATTGAGCTCTTCTAGGTTCCTCTTGAAGTCGTTGTCAGGAGCTACATATGAATATAGTATATATATAGTAGAGCTACTCATTATGATTGAGTGGAGGTTGGAAATAGAAGTATTTGACTGTTTGAGAGGTGACTGTTGACTTCTTGAATTTTGGAATAACCATGTAGTTTGGCAGTAGAAACAAAGTTTTCAGAGAAAAACATTGGAAGGCATGCTTATTAGATTATCAAGTGAGAAGAGGCCAAAAGGAATAGCAACTTGTCAGTGCTATGATCCAAAAAGATCCTTGAAAACTGGAAAGCTATACCATGACAGGGTAGAACAGAGCACTGGGCCAAATCTATTCAAGGGAACCTTGCTGGAAAAAAAGGAGAATACTAGGCTTTTAGGTTAATTTCACCAAAAAAAACGAGGAAGAGAACTAGACAATAATTTATCTTGAGGCCCTGTAAACTCAGCGATAAGCATTTTGATTTAGAAGACAATGCAATTTTAAGCTGCAGTTCAGAGTCGCAGAAGACCACAGAGTAGACCAAAATATGCAGTGTTGTGTTCAGTCAAAGGTGTCACATTTTAGGAAGGAAATTTTTAAGCTAGAGAATAACTTGGGGAATGTTACTAGATGATAAACAGACCTTAATTTATACCAAATGCTGAGCAGTAGAGTGAACACTGTGTGGAGATCTAATCTGGAAAGGAGAAAATCAGGGTGGGCTGCCTGCATGAACACAACTTTCACAGATGTAAAGAAGAAGGGACAAGACAGAAGAAAAAACAGCAGGTGGAAGTTGCAGAAAGGCAGGTTTAGGGTTGGTAAAAAGAGAAACTTCATAATAATTACAACAACACAAAAAGAGCTGTTGAGAGGTGGTAGATCCACTCCTTCACTTTCCTTATGATTCAGTTTGTTGTTCACTCATTTCAGTTGTCTAACTCTTCATGACTCTATTTGGGGTTTTCTTTGCAAAGATACTGTAGTGATTTGTAATTTCCTTCTACAGAGCCATCATTTTACAGATGAAGAAACTGAGCCAAGCAGGGTTAGGTGACTCCCTCAGGGTGACACAACTAATAAGTGTCTGAGACCAGATTGGAATTGGGGAAGATGAGCCTTCCTGACTCCAGGCCCAGCACTCTATGCACTGTGCACCTACCAGTCCTATGATTAAGATATAGGACTTTGAAGTTTCTTTTAATTCTGTGAGTCTGTGATGCCACAAATAAAGACAGGTCATCTGTTCTATATCCTAGTGATAGAAGTGCTCCAAGAAGTCCTCATCCAGGCTTACCTAAACTCTGTAAAACCCCAAATAACTAAAACCTAGTTATCATCTCCTTCTTCCTTAATATAGGTATGGGAATCAGCTGATGTTTTAATCAAAGCTGCTCTGCCTTTAACGACTAGTGACACAAAAACTGTTTCTGAATGGACAAGCCAGATGGCCACCCTTCCACAGGCTTCAAATTTGGCTACCAGGATTTTATTGCTTACATTACTCTTTGAGGTGAGGTTCAAGGCTGGGACAAACTTTAGTAGCCATAGAGTTCAGGGCTCAGGAAAACCAGAATCTGCCACAATGAAAGGAAGGAGTTCCTGGATATGCTCAGGGCCTGTCTAAGTAATTTCACACTTTGCAGTCACCCATAATCTTTCTGCTCAAAAGACTTAAAGTCTAGCACTATCGGGCAGAAGATTTACCTATGTGATGCTAGGCAGGTTTTTAAAAAAAA
>NW_020944963.1:0-2491 GCF_900497805.2 Vombatus ursinus | reverse complement strand
TCCTTCACTGCTGAGTCTGAGGTGCCCCCCCCACCCCAGGATGTGGGCTAAATGCAGCCTCCCAGAAAGGTAACTGCTCTGGACCTCAGTTTCCTCCTCTGAACGATAAGAAGGTTGAACTTGATGACTTCTGAGTCATTCTTGGACTAAGCATTGCTTTTGAGGACAGTCCTCCAGTGAGTAAGGCTGCCTTACTAGTGAAGTGACTGACTAGCCCTGGAGGCGGCCCTGGAGGCCGCCCTGGGGCACTGGCTGGGTCAAAGAGCAGCTCACCAGGCCCAAAGAGCAGCTCACCTTCGGCTTCGGGCCCAAAGCCCAGGTGATGGTAGACTGGTGAGGATGGCCGGTCTGAGGTATGCTCAGACTTCTGCACCAAGGCCTCCCGGACAGCGTCTGGTCCATTCAGCACCACTACAGAGGCCCAGGCCATTCGGAGGCTAAAGACATCCCCAAACTTCGCCCGGAGCTGTGGAGGGAAGGGAGGGTATGGGCAGAGGGAGGTGGCAGGGCCAGGGGCTCCCTGCACCTTGTGGACCTGGAGTCTCTACCCCAGGGTTCTGAATCCCGGCCCCAGGCACCTAGGTACGGCCAGGAGAAGGAGCCTCCATGCTGGAGGGAGCAGGACATGCCCATTGTGCCCATCTAGATTAGGGTGACCAGCGCCCACACAGCAACTGGACCCAGGAGCACATATGAAATGTTACACGTGCCAGACAAGCAAGCTGCACGAGTCACTCCTAGGCTCAGAGAGTCAGGGCTGGAAGGACCTCAGAGGCCATTGAAGCCACCTCATTTTACAGAGGAGGAAACTGAGGCAAACTGAGGCCAAAAGTGGCTTGTCCGAGGTCACACAGCTTGAAAGTGGCAGACCTGAGATTTGAGCAGCCCAGGCTCCCTGATTTCAGATCTAGACAGTAGAAAAGGAGTAGAGAAGCAGCAGGAAGTCCCAGAAAATGTAGCTAATACAAGTGCTGGGGCTACTATTGCCCCTGCCTTCAAGGAGACCGCATGCTATTCATGCAGTCTGCTTGGAGCAGAGGACAGGGAAGAGAGGAGGCTGGAGAGGGATGCGGGACTCATGCAGGCTGGGGAGGGTTTCCAGCACTGTGCCGAGGCGCTTGGATTTTAGCCTAGACACAGGGTGGGGAAGCACCCGCCCTTTCTGAGCAGGGAGTGGGGTGTAGTCAGAGCCGCACTTTAGGGAGAGTCTGGGAGAGGGGAGAGGCTGAAAGCAGGGAGAGCAGTTGGCATCCAGTCAGGGGGAGGAGGACCTGAGCTAGGGAGTGGAAAGGAAAAGAGGGATGGGGGTGGGGAGGGGAGATAAACATATAAGGGAAGTGATAATCCCAGGTCCAGCGGAGAGAAAAGCCGAACTTCAGAATCAGGGCGACCTCTGGCACAATATCGGCAGTGCAATCTTGGACTGCACCCCAGAGGCTGCGGTGAGGGGGCAGTGGAAGATGGGACCAGAGAGAGTGGGCGGAGCTTTGAAAAGTGATTGGAAAGAGGGCCAAGGCTGCACCTTGAGACAGAAATGAACTTTGTAAGGAAGGGTTTGTTTCTAGAATCCCCGGGATCAGTTTGTAAGTGGTTTGGGCTAAGCCACAACTGCCCAGCAGGCACTGGGAGCCTAGAGGGTGGGGATCTGCTGATCTTCACAGGCCCCCAGGGTGGGGGGCTTCTCCCCATCCAGGGAACTGTCCGTGCGTCCTCTGCCCAACCCCGCCCCCTCCGGCCCCCTTACCTGTCTGAAGGAGCCGTGGAGATTCTGAAAGTCTATTTGGAGCATGTTTCCCAGCAGGGGTATCCTGGTGGGGCCCGGAGGATAGCGGGGGGACGTCCGCCACCATTCTGAGATCTCCAAGAGGAACAAGAAGGCAGTGAGGGCCAGGACCATGGTGGTCAGGGTCTGCCAGCAGAACAGCTGGGCTGCGAGTGCCATGTTTTCCCCGTCCCTGGCCCACGCTAAAGACCCTGTTCCTCCTCCTCCTCTTCTTTCCTTTCTCTCGAAGCCTGACCCCGACTTTTATCCAGCTCCTGAGGGTGGAGACCAAGCCTGGGATCCTCCCCAGATAGCAACTCCCCTCTCCCTCTGCTATCTGTAGCCCGGCTCCTCTTAAAGGAGGAGGAGGCCTGGGCAGCTGCAGCTGCTGGAAATCTGCCCATAGAGGCAAAGGGATTGAATTTAATCCCAAAGGACTCTGCCCTGGGAATCAGGGGAGGAACCTTGACTCTGACACCACCTACCTACTCCTACTCTCGAGGAGCCTTCGTGCCCTCATCTGTAAAATGGGGACAGTCCTCTGTGCCTCACTTACAGCAGAGTTTTAGGGTCGAACCTCACAAAGCACCCCCAGCCCCAGAGTGTGGTATTGACTGAGCATCTGTTAACGCCTCTTGTGGGCAGCCGGATACCATGGACAGCGCACCGGGGACTGACTGAAGCCCTCAGGCAAGCGGCTTCCCTTCTCTGGGTCTCAGTAGCCTTTTC
>NW_020944962.1:0-2997 GCF_900497805.2 Vombatus ursinus | reverse complement strand
CCACAGTTTAGAGATTCTTAACTGAGGACCTGGGTTACGCTGCCCAGAAACCTGGTCAGATCCAAAGACTGAGGCAAGGAGTTTCCTTACAATTGTACATTTCAAGCAGCCCATACTTCTTATCTGAAAACTAGCTCTGTACTGATCAATTACTGTTTCCATGTTCCTTCAATTGTTTGTAGCCACCCTGTGGGGAGAGAGACATTGCATTGTCTGATTTCAAGAATTGCACCTGTTTGCTCTTCCCCTCCCAACTTGGAAAGTCCCTAATCTTTCCTCTACATAGAAATTAGATTACCTAAGGTATTCTGGTTAATTATTTCCTTTTAATTAATCTGTCTTATTTGATTGTTTTTAATGTATTAAAATCTGTCTCCCCCTGTATTTTGGGTCCAGTGCCAAAACTGAAGAAGGCTACTAGTTCTGATTTGTTGGGCAATTAATTGGCATTCATTGTTTAATAACTCGAAGTGCTTGGAAGCTCAAACCTTGGTTTCTTCCATCATTTCATCTGTTACCCACCACAGTACTCACTGGCCAGGTCATGAGGGAATTCAAGATATATACTTCATTTTGCCTCTGGAAACATGACCTTCAGGGCAGTATTCTGAAGGGGCAAGCCTCTCATACAACACCAAGGTGATAATCTCTGAAAATCACTGAGACGGTGTCAGAAGGAAATCAAAGCATGGACCCTACCTTGGAGAAGGTTGTAAGCACCACGGAGAGCACCATGGAATCTACTCACAACTGGTCACATTATACCCACTCTATCCACAAGACTTCCTCTCCTCCACCATCCTGGAGCCACCTCTATACTGGACTACTCCACATAGTTCATAACCATCACCTCTTCAACTGCCTCCTGACCTTTAGCACCAGCTGGAAAGGCAACTGGGAGTCATGCCTCATCCCTGTGCCCACCTGCAATCCCTCCTTCACCATGCCTCATGCAGAAACACAACCAGTGCCCTTAGTGGGAGCTCCTTAGATGTGATCACATTTATTACTAGTATTTTGGGGGAATTTGTGGGAAGCCCAGGCATCCTAAGAGGAATTGGAGGTGCAGCTGCAGGGGCAGTAGCTAGAGGTACAGCAACTGGAGGTGCTGCACCAGGAACCTAACTGGGTGGCCAAATTGGAAATTGTGCAAAAGGGCCCCCTGGCAATCCCAAGAGCCCCAACCATTCCAGAAATCCTCCAGGTGAAAGGCCAAGGGACCAGCTAGAACCAGAGTCAGGCCCTGAGATCCACCAGACCCTCAGCTGCTGGCCCAGGTGCTCTCTTTCCAGGACCCCCAATCACTGGTAACTACAGCCCTCCATTTCTTTAGTCTTCTCAACCTTGGGAATGTGAGGATACTCAGTGAGGCCCACTGGGCCTGTTCTGCTCAAACTGGCCTCTTTCAAACAATTAGTTCAATACTCTATTGAGGCACAATGTGGGGGCCATCCTGACCCATGTGCCTGCCCCCACCTCCTGGCCACCTTTACATGCATGGGACAATTTCATGAGCACATCACAGTGCTAGCCAAGGTATGTGAATCCCTAAACTGTGTCAATCTTCTGCAATTTGCTGAACTTGTCTTACAATATGTGTTCTGAAAAGGCTGGACCGACCCCAATGCAGCTGGCTTGCCATAGATGCTCCCTATCAAAGAGCAGTCTCCACATGGCAATGGCAAATGCACATAACTTCAGCCAGTGCTGGGTATGATGTCAGCCACCAGAATTGTGGGGTGGGTAATTCGCACCACTCCTGACTCCTGTGCACCTAACTTCACTAAAGCTTCATGACCAGATGAGGGAAAAATCAAAACACCTTTTAGTCTGCAGCCAGCCATTGCCCATGAACTAACTACCTCAGCCCAATGGCACCAGACTCTGTGTGACATCCCTGACAATACCAGTAGGTATCAAATTGCTCAGTTACTACCCCTACCAGGTGTCTCCAACTAGAGATGTATCTCCAATGGTCAGACTTGGACTGAATGGGCAGACTTCAAGAGAGAGATTCTGTTTTTCAAACTTCCTGACATGGGAACTTGGAACAAAGTAAGGAAAATTATTGATCCTGGGGAAAGAAACTTAAACCATGACCATTCTAGGCAGCAAATGAACAATTTTGACTGGGGAGGCTGCAATGTTCTGGGACTAGCCTGAGGTGAGTCCTTGACTCTTTTCCCTTCTCACTGTCTTCCTACACCTGATTTAAAATGCAAACCATTCCTCGTGGGGGTGGGTGGGTGGGTGTTCAAGGGAGTGACATGGGAAGAATGGGCAGCACCACAAGAGCAAGGGCCAGCGAGGAGGAGGGGCGCCCACTGTTCACTAGACCCACAAAGCTCCATGCTACCATCGCCGACATATAGTACAGGAAGAGGATCATAGGTTTTGAGCTAGAAGGGAGTCTCAAAGGCCCTCTAATCAATCCCCACCTCCACCTTTTATGATGTTGAAACCTAGCAACTTGCTCAAGGACACAAAGATAGAAGGCAGCGGAGTCAGAATTTGAATCCAAGTCCTTAGGATTTCTTTCCATTACCTATCATTACCATTTCATAAAATATATCTAAAAACCATGAAACTATCACATCTCAAATTTCCAAAATGAACACTTCTGCCCTGTCAAATTTCCTATGTGAATTTGCATACACACGGGAAGGCTGTCACCACCCACATTTTCATTTACCAAACCTCAGTTATCACCAGCTTTTCTCCAGAAGTGATTCCACATTCTCTATATTTTATTACACACAAACAGGCATCTTGTTACATACCCTAATTAAGGAAAGGACCTTATTAAGTTTATCTCAGTTGAGCACAATGGGCTGTCTAACCTGTGCAAGACCCAGCAATCACACAGCCTAAAGCATTCCTTTTCTCCCAAAGTTGAGAGGTTGGTGTAATTCAGTTCCCAACTAGGCACCTGTTTTGACTTATTTGGGGTCATTTTCTATTACCTGAGATTGGCTGTAGTTTGCATGCAGCCTAATA
>NW_020944961.1:2825-5916 GCF_900497805.2 Vombatus ursinus | reverse complement strand
AATTCTGGAGCAGCAGAACCCACAAAAAGACAGAGTGAAACAAATTTGCAGCCCAAGACAACCTGGATGGTTGATTGGAAAAGTCTATTGCACTTATTATTATTATTGCACTTATTGAAAGTGAGTTTCATAAAATGCTTCTTGGCACCAACAGTGAGGTACCACCCTTGGCATAAGGACATTAGCCACTCCTTTCTCTGGTCCGTCATCACCTCTGCAGAACCCTGGTGTCTCACCTAATGTCATCAGGAGCCCTGCAAGGAAATATTGGTCGTTAGTGAGATTTTTCCTTCCAAAATACTAAATAGGAATTTTCTTTTCATTTAGACCTTTAGTTTCATTAGCATGTCAAACACCCAATGTGGAAATTCCCTGTACCAATGCAAATACACCTCTCGTCTACAATATATAATTTTAGAGCAATTTCTGGAGCTCTGATTTAGACGTGATCACAACCAGTATGTGTCAGAGGTCAATTTGAATAATTTATTTGTGATTATAAAGCTGGTCTTCCACCTTCTAAGCCATGTGGTCTTCCAAATATGATGAGACAGTGTGGCCCAGTGGGAAAAATACACTGATGGTCCAGCCAGAGGTCCTGGGTCCAGGTACTAACTCTTCCACTTATTATCTGTGGGACTGTGAGGTGTCTCTCAACTTCTCTGGCCTCCATTTCCTCATCTGTGAAAGAAGGGCTCACCATCACTAGGTGATTGGAGTCGTGACCCCATAGAAGTCAGAGTGCATGGTCAGTGTATGAAGTGTGCCGCCTCCCCTAGCTCAGAAGGTGCCAGGATCTCCTTGTTCCTGGGATAAAGGCTTACTCTTTGGTTTGATTTTTAAAGCCCTTCACTGCTAGGCTCCCCAGTTTCCCTTTCCAGGCGTATTGCCTATTACCCTCCCACCTGCACACTTGGCCTTTTTGGCGTTCTTCATCTCCAGTCTCCAAGCCTTTGCATAAGGCATGCTTCATGCCTATAACATACTCCTTCCTGCCCTCCACGTCCTGGACCTCCTAACTCCCTTCCAAATTCAACTCAAGTCTCACTTAGATGTGTCAGCTTCTCTGGATCTTTCCCCAGTTACTGATGTTTTTTATAGGTAAATTTCTGTGTAAATGTTGGTTCCCCCAATAGAATGCAAATTTCTTGAGAACAGGGATGATTTCATTTTTTTCGTCTTTGGATGCCTACAGTCTGGCACATAATGGATTCTTAAGGAATGCTCGATGAAGTGGGTTGAATTGAATCATCAACATGAGAGTTTATATTGTTATTTGGGTCCTGCTTTCTTCACTAAGCATCACATCCAAAATATTTTCCGTATCTATTTGATTTTTTTCGTATGTATCATCCGTTATGGTACAAAAATACTCCATTATATGATATGCGACTGATGCTGAGGCAGATGGGTGGTGCAGTGAGCAAGCCTGCCATGGGTCCCTTCTGACTCTAGTGGGAGCCCTGGAGAATTGGGGATCATCTTTCTAGCACCATGAGTCACGAGGCCCCACCAGTACTTTCTACCATGGTTATCAGTTGATGTTGATTAGTGAGCTAGGTTTTTAGTTTTTTAGAAAGGAATATTTACTAGGGGATTGTAATAAGCACAACTAATAGAAGTGATACAAACACTTTCCTCCAAGAACTACAGAGTCAAGTGGAAAGTGGGCTAAAGCTTAAAAAGCACATGCAGTCATGGGGGAATGGGAAGTCCTTTGGTTGAGCCCTCTAGATGTCCCTCTTAGGTGTGGTACAGATTGTCTGCTGAGATCTTTGTAGAGCTTCTGGGGCTTTTTCTGATGCAAACACCTCCAGTGGCTATTTCAGGGATACTATTAGGACTCTGATGGCAAAATGGGAAATTCCAAATGCTGTGGAACTTTTGTAAGGTCCTCCTCTGATCAGGTGGGAGAATGAGAAGAGAGAGACAGAGCCTGAGGCTTCTCCTCCCACCGAAGAGATAGCATCTTTCCTTTTTCCCTTCAAATGCTTAGATCTCTAATTCCAACTGGGTTTGATACAGGCCCCTGAGGGTGTGGCCAATTTCCTCAGCCAATCTGAACAGTCCAGTCCTACCCACTCTAGTGGTATGTAGGCCTTGTTCACACCTAGTTAACAGTGGGGGGGGGGGTGTTCTCATCTGAAATTTTTTTTGTGATTTATTTATTTATTTTTAGTTTTCAACATTCACTTCCATAAGATTTTGAGTTCCAATTTTTCTCCCCATCTCTCCCCTCCCCCGCCCCTAAGACAGTGTGTAAATTGATACAGACTCAACATATACATTCATATTAAACCTATTTTCACGTTAGTCGAGGTGTAAAGAAGAATTAGAACCAATGGGAGAAACCACAAGAAAGAAGAAACAAAAAAAAAAGTGGAGAGAGAGCAAATAGTCTGCTTTGACCTGCATTCAGACTCCACAGTTCTTTTTCTGGATGTGGATAGCATTCTCCATCATGAGTCTTTTGGAGTCATCTTAGATCTTTGCATTGCTAAGAAGAGATAAGTCTATCAAAGTTAGTCATTGCACAGTGTGGCTGTTACAGTGTACAATGTTCTCCTGGTTCTGCTCACTTCACTCAGCGTCAGACCATACAAGTCTTTCCATGTTTTTCTGAAGTCTGCCTGCTCATCATTTCTTATAGCACAATAGTATTCTATTACATTCATATACCACAACCTGTTCAGTCATTTCCCAAATGATGGGCATTCCCTCAATTTTCAATTCTTTGCCACTACAGAAAGAGTTGCTATAAATATTTTTGTACAAGTGGGTCCTTTTCCCATTTGTATGATCTCTTTGGGAAACAGCCCTAGAAGTGCTGTTGCTGAGTAAAAGGGTATGCACATTTGTATAGCTCTTTGGGCATTTTTTCCAATTGCTCTCCAGAATGGTTGGATCATTTCACAACTCCACCAACAATGCATTAGGGTTCCAATTTTCCCATATCTTCTCCAACATTTATCATTTTCCTGTTTTGTCACGTTGGCCAATCTGACAGGTGTGATGTGGTACCTCAGAGTTGTTTTAATTTGCATTTCTCTAATCAATAGTGATTTAGAGCACTTTTTCATATGACTATAGA
>NW_020944961.1:0-2815 GCF_900497805.2 Vombatus ursinus | reverse complement strand
TGACTCAGTGCGTCTAGGGTTTCGTAAAAATAATGTTTTATTTTTTGTTATTCTGAATTTGGTGTATACCAACAAACGTGATCATATCCATATACAAAAAAGAAAAGAAAAAGAGGATTATTATATGAAACCACAGTGTTCCATTACCTTCAGCTTTTTTTTTTAAATAGTTTGTAATAAATTCAGCATGATAGTTTGAAACCTGTCCTACTTTTCTCTGTCTCCCTCTGAATTTCCTGCTGTTCTCTTCTGTGCATGCCAAAAAATTCTTCAATTACTCTCTTTTCTTCCTTTTTTTTCATCATGATAGCTAACTCTCCCAGAGTGCTGGACGTGGAGTCAGGAAGATTCATCTTCCTGAGTTCCAATGTGACCTTAGACTCTTACTAGCTATGTGACCCTGGGCAAGTCGACTTCACCCTGTTTGCCTCAGTTTACTCATCTGTAAAATGAGCTGGAGAAAGAAATGGCAAATCACTCCAGTCTCTTTGCCAAGAAAATCTGAAGATGGATCATGAAGAGTCAGACATAATTGAAACAACTGAAAAACAAGCCTCCTTCTTGCTCCCAATCTTCCCTTACATAAAAAAAATACAACCTCTCTTGTAACAAATAAACATAATCAAGCAAAACATATCCATAATTTGGCCATGTCTGACAGTGTATTCCACATTCTATGCCTGGAACCCATCACCTCTTTGTCAGGAGATGGGAAACAATCTTTATCATTGGTCCTCAGGAATCACGGTTAGTCACTGAATTGATTCGCAATCTTAAGTCTTTTGAAGCTGCTTTTCTTTACAATGCAATAGTAATTGTGCAAATTGTCCTCCTGTTTCTGTTCACTTTCTATCAGTTAATCCAAGTCTTCCCAGGTTTCTTATCTGACATTTCTTTCAGCATGATAATATGCCATTATGCTAAAACTCTATAATTTCTTTAGCCACTCCCTAGTTGACACACTTTAGTTTACAATTCTTTGCCACTACAAAAAGGGCTACTATAAATGTTTTTGTCCTTTCCCTCTTTTTTTTGATCTCTTTTGGAGTTAATGTACAGAAGTAGCATTTCTACATCGAAGAGTGATGCACATGCTTTAATGACTTTGTAGGCATCATTCAAAATTTCTTTCCATGATGACTGGACTAAGTTATAGCTCCACCATCAGTGTATAATTGTGCCTTGCCCCCCTACCCCAGCTTCTCCAACAATTGTAATTTTCTGTTTTTTGTCATCTTTACTCATCAGACGTTTGTGATGAGAATATTCAGTATTTATTTTAAATTTCTTTAATAATGATTTGTAGCATTTTTTGCACTTGGCTGGTGATATCTTGTAATTCTTCCCTTGAAAACTTCCTTCTAATGTTCTGTAACCATTTATTCATTTGGGATTTTTTTGTTTTATAGACTAGAATTAGCTTTGAATTGGTTCTTTTCTAGAACATCAGACCTTTATCAGAAAAAAATTGCTGCAAAGATTTTCCCCAATGTATTGATTGCATTTTACTTTTACCTGCATTGATTTTGTTTGTGTAGAAACCTTAAATTTGTATGTAATCAAAATGTCCCATCTAATCTCCTGTGATCCTCCATGATCAAGAATTCTTCTGCCATCCATTATTATGATAAATATCTCCTTCCATGTTCCTTTAACATATATACCATGTGACTTAAATGGAAACTAAATAATTCAGAGCCTGAGAATGGTGGATTAAATGACAAATCCTAGAACAATAAATCACTTCATCAAAGAATAAGACAAGACAGCATTACTGCTTGAAGTTGTAGGGAGTGGAGAAGACAGCTGCCCATTGAGGAGCAGGCCCTGGAGTTTGATTGATTGGCCTGTCCAGGAATAACACTGAGCTTTGTGAGGAGCAAGCCCAGGTAGCATCAGTGACCTGCCTAGCACAAATGCCATGTTGTGCAGAGAACCTCAGGAAGACTCTCCAAAGGCAGAAAGTACATCATGGCCCTGGATTTATGGAGAAGGAAAGGACGTCAAGGCCCTGGAGTACCAGGAATTGTGAATTGCCTTGGCCATGTGTGCTCTTTACATATGTGCCTTACTACCATTCCCTTCAAGTTTGTCCCCATTGGCTCCATGGATATAGTGCGTGGAAGAGTCCACTCTAGTTTTTTTTGGGGGGGAATAGTGTTTTTCTAATTTTTTTTCCTATGCCATGTGAATAAGATGCCTTTTCCAAGGGCTAATTAATTCTACTGATTGATTATTAATGGGAAGCACACCGATGGGGGCCCACGAGCTACAGCATTAGGAGTAGACTCAAACAGGAGTACGTAACAGGGTTACTTTAATTCAGGGCAACATACCCTTCCTGGGGCACTTCCTTCAACTTTTGCTTCAATGCGAAGCCTGGGATTTGAGCTGGGGGCTGCCACCATGGATCGGCAGTGGCCTCCCCAGATCTGCTCCCTTGGGGGCTCTGAGGATTTCCATCCCCCAGATCAGGGGTAGGAGAATAGTGATTTTGCTTTGATAATTCTTCTAGCTTCAGAGCTGAGTTCCCTCTACCAGTGATCCCACCCTAGTCGCTAGTAACTCTGCAATACTTCTGCCAGATAGATGATAACCAGGTAATGGATCTTTGTTCAGTCATCACCAAACAGCTCAAAGGTCCAGGGTTCTACAGTTTCTTTTTTCAAACTCCAATGTTTTCTGGCTGATCTATGCAAGCGAACCAACAGGATCCACATTCTGGTGGCAAATTCATACTGTATTCCACCCCTTCATGTTCCAATGAGCCACTCAGCCCCTTAGATCTTTGGCAAGGTATACAAGGGTTCAATCC
>NW_020944960.1:0-12221 GCF_900497805.2 Vombatus ursinus | reverse complement strand
ACATGACAGGATAGGATTAACAAGACCTTCTAGCATGTCTGATGGATCTCAGTAAAGTAGGAAACTGGATCATCTGTTGCAAGTTCAGGAGTCAGAGCTGTGGTTGGAGACTTGAGAAAAGCAAAAAAGTCTTGGAAGTACTCCTGTGGGGAATGTGATAGGGAACCAATAAAGAATGAATGAAAGGAGTATCAAGCAGCTTTGGGGCCAGGAATCATGATGAATTTGTGGAAGGTTTCTTTAGCTGGGTCACCAAACAAAACCCAAACATAGAATCATTTCCTTTTCTGTTAAGCCAGAATATTAATTTTTGTAGAGTGATTCCTTGGTAACCTATTGAGCAGAAAACAAACAAATACTAAGTGATTTTGGAGTGTGACCGACATAGCAGACATAGCTCAATCAGGACAATGAAATGAAAAATTATGTCTTTCAAGATCTCAAAAACCAGTTAATGGAAGGTACCATAGAATGGGGGTGTCCTGTGGTAGGGTGTCTATCCATCCCTGGCCAAAAAAACCCCCAAAACTACTATTCCATCAAGTGATACAATCAAAAATGGTGCTTAGGAGTCTCAGTTTCTGCTTTTAAGACACAGAGGGAAAGCCAAATTTAAGATTACATTTAGATTTAATGGACAGCAACCTCTCTGTGATCAGAAAATGAGGAAATGACTAGGGCTTGTAGGATTTAGAGGTAGAAGACACCTTAAAGATCAGAGGGTAGAAGAAAGAGCAGTGAGTAGAAGTTGAAGAAAGGTAGATTGCGGAGTGAGGGTAGGGGGCAAAATGGCACATTCTGGTTTTGTTATAAGGAAAATTAAACATACTTATCGACCAGGGCATCTCATCAACTCCAGGCCTCTCTGCCTCTTTCAGGACAGTTCCTCTCCTCCCAAGAGACATTATTCAAAGAAAGGAGAGACTCCATCTTGTATTGGTATTTTTAAGTCTATGGATAGGGTACTGGGTCCACTTTAGTTTTGTTTTGTGGTTCCAGGACAAGTTCCTAAACAGTCAGGGAATATAAGGACAAGGCTATGAGGAAACTCCCTCATTCAATGGGGTTTTAGACTTAGCTGATTGGAGAAATTGTCTTTTAAGTTTTACTGTCATGTACAAGATGAAGAGGAAAATCTGACAGACCCAAATGTTGCTTATTCCCTAGGCCCTGTCTGGAAAGGAGAAGGGTGTGTGAGATTAACTGATACAGAGGTCGTACTGCTGGGAGACCTTGGCCTATTTAAAGGGTTCCACTCTGCCCTTTACAGGAAAGGAAACAGAAAAGCCCATTCAGGAGTGTGGGCGTGGGTGTGATTAATCTGACTCAGGCTGCTCTGCTGGCCCTTTCCTTAGGACTGCATTGTTTTCAGGAGGAGTTTGGGGGATGGGAAAGGGGAGAGAACACTTCCTCTGGCTTGTAGAAAGAATTATTCCTGAACTCCTAGCCTGTCTGGACACCAATTCCTCTTCCCCACCCCCACTCCCTAACACAAACTCACTTTTTCAAGATCTTTGGGTAGCTTTAAAAATCAGGATTCAAGATCAACTTGGCCAGTCTCTGACCTCTTTTAGGCATGCTTACAAAATATGTAATTTGGGGGCTAGAACGCTAGTCTTGGAGTTCAGTTTGAATTCTGTCCCAGCTATTTATTAGCAGTGTGAGCCAAGACAAGTCACATAAACTCTGTGTCTCCTCTTCTGTAAAATAAAGATGTGTCTGGACTTCATGACCTCTAAGGTCCCTTTTAGCTCTGAAGTTATGATCCTGTCCCCAAGGAGTATTCACATACCCAGTGCCTAGCACTGTGCTTGGAACACAGGAGACATTTCATAAATACCTCTTCATTGATCGCAGAGGAGAAAGGAACAGGTGTGAGACAGCATGAGAAGATCGCTCTTTTGATTGCCCTGTTTGATGGAGAGAATTTAAGATTGTACCTTCTTTTCCTACATGGAGAGGCCACGTCTCTTCTACTGGCATTAGCAGTCCTAAGGCATTCTGGGAGTGTTTCTTGAGTCTCGTTTTCAGTCCTACCTGTATGCCTGACCAAAGCTGCAGGGTATACAGGCAATACAGGGAATTGTTATACATGTGGTTTGTTAGACGTCAGAGATTTTAAAAAAGAAAAATGTCATCATCGTCATCATCGTCATCCTCATCCTCATCCTCAATCATCATTTTGCTTAGTGTAGTGGATAGAGAGCCAATTTGGAAGCTACAGATATCTAGATTGTAGTCTTCACTTTGGTACATTACTGTCTGTTTGACTTTGGGTTTAATTTAACCTTGCAGGGCTGTAGACAACTGTCTAGACTGTAAGCTACAGAGAAGGTGTAGACCTGCATGGGTAGATGGTGGTTCCTCACCTAAGGAGTTCCCTTTACTGATGAAATTACAAGTTCAATCGCTGTTCTTTAACTCTGTCAGACATATTTGCGGAATTACTTGTAGCTGTAACACTGGATGTGGGATCGTAGATTTAGCTCTCAGAGGGACCTTGAAGGGTCATCTAGTCCAGTCCCCCTATTTTATAGATGAAGAAATTTAGGCCCAACGTGACACAGCTAGCAAATGGCAGATCCCAAATTTGAACCCAGGGCCTCTTTTCTAATGGATGAATGAATGATAAAGCAGTTATTAAGCCCTTTCTGCGTGCTAATGCTCTTTCTGTTGCTTCTCTCGGCTTACTGTGCTAGGAAGGGGAACAATGCGGGTGGGTTTCTGTTCTCTGACATACTAAGGAATTCCTGGTGCTCTTCTTGCAGGAACCCCTCATGGTTCTGGTGGGAAGACTTCATTAGGCTCCCAGGAGTCCAGTACACTCTTCAGTCAGCCACCACCCGCCGGCTCAACAGCGATCCAAATGAGCCTGTATGACATGAGGCGAAATGTGTCTGAACTCCAGCTCCAGCTCTGTCAGATGAGGGAACTCCAGGTATGAGATCTAAGTTGACTGATGCACCGTTGATGCACCATGCTTCATGTTGTTGTCCGTCTTTTGTTTTCAAGGAGGACCAGCGGCATCACAGGTGATGTTTGATTTGTGTGAATTGGATTTAAGTGAGGCAGAGTTACACGAAGTCGTCAGCCCCACTCTCTCTTCTTGAGTCATCTAGCTGGTTATTGAAGCCTTTCTCTTCCTGACATGTCATCTCTCCTTCGTCCCTATCCGTCCTGGGTTTTTTTTCTCTTTCATCTTTCTCATATGGGAAAGACAAACGACACAAGTAGTATAGGCTTAACTAATGGAGAAAATTTGACTTTTAAGTTTGACTGCATTGCGTGAGATAAAGAGGAAAACCTCACCAGCCAGCCTTAAAATGAAACTATATGGGAAGGGTTAAGACATAGCTCTAGGCAGGAGGGTATGTGAAGTTAACTGATCTAACTCCTCCTGTATACAAGGGAGGCTTTGGACCGTGCTGAAGCCTGAAGGAAAGGCCAACAGACCTTCAAGAAACTTCTGTCCTGTGATTGGCAGTTTGTCCCAGCTGTTCAGAGGGCTGTTTAGGGGGTCAGTGTAGGCCCCTGTAAGAAAGCATGAATATGAAAAATACAGAGGAACATGGGAGTCCTGACTGATGCCAAGTGAAGTGAGCAAAACAGAATCAGTGGCATGAGCAGTGTCCTCAAATAACACAAACCCCTTGAATATGCCAAGGCTGGTGCGTCGAGATCAAAGGAGGCTATTGCAATAGTCCAAGCAGGTGGTGATGAGAGCTTGAGCTAAAGTTGGTCCTTAGGGTATAGATAAAAAAGGTGGCATATCCCTTTTCCCATTCCACTGATAAAGGATATCTCAGCAACAACAGTTGATTCCACCTCTCTTGGCCAGCAACGCTCATAGACTTAGTCCTTGAGAATTATGTACTCTCAAGGCCTTGCTAGATAGAGTGGATATTCCTCATTTTAAATGTAGAGAGATCATACATTTCTAATTCCTCTACATTGGGGAACACTAAAAGCCTTAATACTACAAATCAGTCAAAATAAAGAAACAGTGACTCTGAGTCAAGATGTGCTTGGTGTTTGGCTGGGAACTGTATAGATATGGCATTAGATAGACTGAACACTCAGAGGTCCTGCCCTATCCCTGACCCAGAGGAACTCGTAAGAATTTTGTTGTTGTTCAGTCGTATCTGACTCTTTGTGACCCTCCTCCACTATCTCTTGAAGTTTGTCCAAGTTCATGTTCATTGCTTCCATGACACTATCTATCCGTCTCATTCTCTGTCATCCCCTTTTCCTTTTGCCTTCAATCTTTCCTGACATCAAGGTCTTTTCTAATGAATCCCATCTTGTCATTATGTGGCCAAAGTATTTAAGCTTCACCGTCAGTAGAAATAGCCTGAATTAATTTCTTTCGGTACTGACTGATTTGATCTCCTTGCTGTCTGAGGCCCTCTCACAAATCTTCTTCAGTAACACAATTTGAAAGTGTCAATTCTGTGACTCAGCTTTCCTTCCAGTCCAGCTTTCACTGCCGTACGTTGCGGCTGAAAAAGGCTGTAGCTTTGGTGATATGGACCTTGGTGGGCAAGGTGATGTCTCTGCTGTTTAGTATAGCACCTGAAGGTTTGCAGAAGGCTTTAGGGGTGGTATCTCATGTGATTCTCACAATAACCCTGTGAGGTAGGTGCTATTATCACCTTCTGGAGGAAGCCAAGGCCCACAGTGGTGAAGTGACTTGCCTAGGATGGAGGCAGAATTTGAACTCTGGTCTTCCTGACTTCAGGTCCAACGTTCTATCTAGGATACCACCAAATGAGGTCAAATCACTTTTTCTCTAGAGATTCAGTTCCCTCACTTGTAAATTCAGGAGGCTGACCCAACTTCGAAGGTCACTTCCGGCTCTGAATCTGTAATCATATGAAGATTAGTCCTCTGTGGCATACAAGATCTTTCCATGTTCATGAGCCTTTCTGACTGATAAAGTCTATCTTAAGGCAGTATCTGAGTAGAAAAAGCAGGCCTCTAGGCTCTGAGGAATTGGGTTGAAATCTCACCTCTGATGGTTACTACCTTTTAACTTGGAGCAAGTTACTCAATCCTCTGGGCCTCAGTTTCCCTTATTTGTAAAATGAAAGGGTTGGACTAGAATACCTCTGAGTTCCCTGCCAGTTCAAAGTCTGGGAAGGTATTTATTTTTTAGGCAATTGGGATTAAGTGACTTGCCCAGGGCCACACAGCTAGTAAGTGTCAAGTGTTTGGTCAGAGGCTGGATTTGAACTCAGGTCCTCCTGACTTCAGGGCCAGTGCTCTATCCACTGCGCCACCTCCCTGCCCCAGGTATTTTTCTAATTTCATTAACCTGAAAGGCTCCTTGCTTTGTTATTTCAAGCTTACCTCCTGGAGTGAGCTGGCTGCATCAGCCCTCTATTTTTCTCATGCAGCTTAACTGTAGAGGAGGGAAAATGTCTCCTTTTGTCCTCTAAGCCAGATGAGCCAGAGCAGGGTAGGTGGGTTAGACAGCAAGGAAGAAGTAGTATCATCCTTCACTTCCTATGACCCTCCTGTGGATTAGAGAATCTTGTCCAACTGATGCAAAGCAGCGCTTCAGAGGGAGCAAGGCTGTTTAATCCCTGGCATTATGTTTATTTTGAAAATCTGCAGCCATCTTGAAGAAACAAGCTGTGAATAGTGCCAGCCTGAAAGACTATGGTCTCTTCCTGAAAAGAAAAGGCTAACTGGGCTGTGGGGACCTAGGGAGGTGTCCCCAGTGTTTTTCTTTCTCCTACCCTTGGTCAGTCAAAAAGCATTGACTGTGTGTCAGGCGCTGGCAATGTAAAGACAGAAATGAAACATTTCTTGCCTACCAAGGGCTTACATCCTATTGGCAGTGAGGAAAAACATGGATACATATATAGTTATTTACAAAATATTGGATCATGGGTTTTATTGGCATACAAAAGTCCTCTTACTGATAGAGGCTGGCACCTTCTATGTGACGTACAATCTTAGCTGCCCAGAGTTCTGAGAAGGTGAATGACCTGACGTGACCAGTGTGTCACTGGAACCTAGATCTTTGTGGCTCCATCAATCGAACCATGCTGCCTTTTGTATGATGTATACACACACATACAATTTTTATATGTGTGTATATGTATATACACACATACATACAATCATATGCATACACATGTACATATATGCGTATACATGTAAGTATATTTATATGTATGCCTATACACATGTATGCATATGTCTGTGTGTTGTGTATACATACACTAAATACAGTCTATACTAAATACATTTACACGTGTGTATCTACATGTATAGATATGCATATGTATGTATCTATACATGTAGATATACATATGTGTGTGTCTACCTATATGTAGGTGCACACACCCACTCTAAATACAAGATAATTTTAAGGAGGAGGCATTAACAGCTAAGGGGATCAGGAAAGGCCTTGTATAGGTGGTGGTGGACTGTCACCAGCATCTGTAGGTCTCAGTGACAGCTCTTGCTCAAAACAGATGAGAGCTGAGAGGGTTTGAGCCTTACAGAAAATCCGTTTCAGTGACAAGACCTTGAGTCTTTTGGGGTGGCATTTTTTTTAGTTGCTTTTGCATAAAAGAACCTGCCTCTTCCTCTTCAGCTGCCTGTTTCAGTGGCTTGCCAAACCTTTTGTGAACTGCCTTGGCTTCATCTTTCTTCTGGGTGTGTATCTATGTGTACGTGTGTTATCTCATCCATTGGAATGTGAACTCCACCAAGGCAGGAGTTTGCAGTCTTGTATCTCTAGCTTTTATCCCAGTACCTAGCACATCATAGGTGCATGATATTTCTGTTTGTTGTTGATTGATTTAATTGAAACAGAGCACCTGAAGATTGAACTGGATAGCAAGACACCCATCTTAACTATACAACTTATTTTATTGGTCTTGAGGAATAACAAAAACAAATCACATTTATCTAATGCTTGGTATGCATTATCTCCTTTAATCAACCATGATACATCATCTAAAACAAAAGCCTCCGCCTTTCAGCATCCTTGGCCACTCTGACTCTGGAAAAAAAAGTCTTCCAAGCCCCCAAAATGACTGCCATAGATTGGGACACTTCTGAAGTTGGTAGTGCAAGTACGCAGAGTGTACCCACTTTGCAGATGAGAAAACTGAGGCCCAAAGAGCATAGGGAAGCCAGCCTGCAAAACTGTCTGCTGATTCCAATGCCAGTACCATTTCCACTCTCCCAAACTGCCTTCTCCTCTTCTTAGCTTTTACTCGGTTCCCAGATTTGATAACTAATTAACAAAATATGTAATTACATCCAGGAGTTCACTTGGGCAACAGCTTTGAAGATCATATTTGTTTCTGGGCCAGGCAGGAGAAAAATACATATTTTGTTTCTGAGCCCTTCTAACCTCTGCATTCTCTGCCCTCCTTCCTGGTGTCTGGGCTTATAATCTGTTCAATTGACTTCTCTCTGTGATTTCTGTCCTTGCCTTTTGTGCAGCCTATTTAAGACAAAAATAGTTGAAAATAATTAAGCTACCTCAGCATCAATTCTCCTTCAGTAAGTATATAATATGCCAGGAAATGAGAGCCACCCCAAAGCTAGTGGAAATTCAATGATGTGGCTGTCATTAGTGGTATATGGGGACTCACTAAAATAGCCTTGAAAGTACAAAATGGAATTAGAAATTCAAATATACTCTGAACTATGTTATAAAATGGCGAAACTACTTGAAATCCTCTGTGCTTGGCAACGGACTACAGTAATTAGATAATTAAATCATAGGAAAATCCCGGGCTTACAGAGCATATCCTATTTGTAGATGAGCATTTCGTTTCCAGAATTGGTGGATTATTCTCAACAATAGAAACTTGATGCAGATGTTGGAGAGGGGAGATGAGGGGATGGAATGGGTGGGCAGAGGAGAGCAAAGAAAGAAAGGGAAGGAAAGGGGAGGGAAGGGGAGCAAAGGACACAAGAGGGGTAGCTAGTTCTAACCAGGACCTAGGACCTACATAGGCCAGGGAAGAGGCAGCCTGGAGAAGAGAGGCCATCAGAACCTGGTTCCAGTGATTCCTGGTTGCTCCTGGGGCTGAAAAGCTCACTCTTAGGGATGCATGTTCATACTCCAGGTAAAAGCTATTCCTCACTGACCTACCTCCACTAAAAGGAGGAACATTAGCAAATAAGGCATTTTTCTTGGGACAAAGAGAATTAGTTGAAGACCTACACTCCATCCTCCTCTTCTCTTGTTAAAACAATAAGACAACATTTATGACAGTTGTGTTCACTATGTA
Source organism: Vombatus ursinus (assembly GCF_900497805.2). Classification (NCBI taxonomy): domain Eukaryota; kingdom Metazoa; phylum Chordata; class Mammalia; order Diprotodontia; family Vombatidae; genus Vombatus; species Vombatus ursinus. The sequence continues at coordinate 3,957 of NW_020944960.1, read as the reverse complement.
ACTATAATGTATAATAGACAATAAAAAATTTATGGAGGGACCGCTAGGTGGGGCAGTGGATAGAGCACCAGCCCTGGAGTCAGGAGGACCTGAGTTCAAATCCAGCCTCAGACACATAAAACTCACTAGCTGTGTGACCCTGGGCAAGTCACTTAACCCCATTGCCTCGCCCCCCCCCCCCAAAAAAAATTATGGAAGATAGGATCCCCACCTTCAAGAAACTTAGATACCAGTGATTATCTCTCCAATTAACAGTTACCAGGAGGTAACAGGTGTAAGGTATTTTTTTCAGTAATAGTTTATCTTGAGCATTCAGTCTCAGGCATGGAATTCACCTAATAGATAGAACACTGGCCATAAAATGGCAACCATTTATCTAGGCCTCTGTGGTTTGCAAATCACTTTGTAGGTAATTTCATTTGGTCATCACAGCCCTGTGAGGTAGGTGCTAATATTTGCTCATTTTATTTGCATTTTGTGTGTGTGCGCGCGCACGCGTGTGTGTGTGTATACGCGCGCGTACGCACACGCGAGCTATTTTTATCCTCATTTTAGAGGTGAAGAAACTGAGGTAAAAGGGTTTTTGCACTTTGCCAGGGTCATTCAGCTAATGCATATCTGAAGCAGGCACTGAACTAGGTCTTCCTGTCCCCAAGTCTCTGTTCCACCACCTAGCTTCCTTTATGTGGTATGATTAAGTATCAAATGTTCAGTAACAAGTCATTAATTTCCATGATTAATTAATTTAATTTTATTTTATTCTGAATTTATAAAACAAGCATTTCCATAACATAGTAGAATAGGTAAAAGATGATCACACATGAAACTGCAAATCTATTACATACAACTTACTATTCCTTTTTTTTTTTTTTTTTGGCGAGGAAATTGGAGTTAAGTGACTTGCCCAGGGTCACACAGCTAATAAGTGTCAAGTATCTGAGGCTGGATTTGAACTCAGGTCCTCCTGACTCCAGGGCCATGTTCTTTCCATTGTGTAACCCAGCTGCCCTTTGCTCTTCTTTTTAAATACATAATAAAGTTGTCACATAACTTTCTTCCTTTATTTTCCTTTTTTTCCTATTCCTTCCCCCATCCACCTGCCATCCTAGAGATGGCTACCATTAGACACAAATATGTATATTTATGTAATGTGTGTATGTATGTATGTATGTGTGTGTATAGATATATAGATATAGATATATATACATATATATATATATAATCAGAATGAGGCACTGTTTTATAGTAAATAGAACACATGGCCTCAGAGCCAGAAGCCCTGGGTTCAAATCTCACCTCTGACACTTACTGGTTGTGTAACTGTGATCCTGGGCAAATCACTTGACTTGTCAGTGTTATAGGCAGCTGTAAGTCAGGGGTCTTTAACTGAGGGCCCTGAACTTTCAAAAAATTATTATTATTTTAACACTTGTATTTCACTATAATGAGTTTCCTTTATATTTCTATGTATTTTATTTTATGCATTATTCTGAGAGGAGGTCCATAGACTTCAGCAGATTACCAAAAGCATCCAGGATACAAAAAAAGATTAAGAACCTTTTCTCCAAGACTACAGTTTGCACTGGCAGAGGGAGTTTCCTCATCTGGAGATCGCTCTGTATCAATGAAGTCTCCAGTCCAGTCCTAATTCCTAAGGAGAAGTTCTACCCACTCCCTCACCTCACCCCCACCTTCAGGTCAAATATTATAAACTATAACTAGGGCAGCTTGTCTGAATTTACTCCTGGGTGGGGTTGGACCAGGGGCTGGGCAAGAGAAGAGGTTATCTTCTAGGTGGCAGTCAACATGAGGAAGTCCTTTGTCATTTTTGGACCTTTTTCATAGCTGCTACCTAGGTGCTAAACTCTTTTATTTCTGCCTTGCTTGAAAGACTGCAAGTTTTATCAGCATCCTCTAAATTTAGTTCCCTGGGACAAAGATTAGGCAGCCTTACCTTGGTTATAGCTCTTCTTTCTATTATAGAAGAGGCAACTTGAGTGCTAGAAAGAGGAAGTAATTTGCCCAAGGTCACTCAGGTTGGAAGTGACACAGCTAGAATTTGAACCCAGATCCCCTGACACCAAGCCCAGTCCTCTTCAAGTATGCCACGCCGCCTCTGTGCCTCTGGCTACTTCCTCCTCCTTACCTCTGTAAAGTAATAGAACTAGGCTGTTGTGAGACATGTCCTTTCTCCAAAATGCCAGATAGGGGTGGCTCTTCCTAAGGCAGTTTCAGGGACATTTAGCCCCTGGGCTGAGGGGGGAGAGAAGCATTCCAAAGAAAGGAGATTATGGACTGTCTCTGCAAAACCAAAAAAGATAGGGCCCAGGAGAGGTAGAGCCTACCCCCTCACCCCACTACCCACAGTACTCTGTGTTCTGATACAAGGGAGATGGTTCTGCACATACTGTTCCATTTATCGAGACTTGGCAGAAACTCACTGCTCAAAGAGGGAGGAAGACACAAGATTTCTGAGTGAGAAAGAAACATAGGTCCAACCCAGAGTCCTTAAGTTTGGAATAATAAGTTTGGGTTTGCCAGGGCACCTTAGGGGGCTTTTTAGGAGATAGTGCCTTGGAGCAATGAGCCTGAGTCTCAGTCTGTCTACTCCCACCCCCAGGTGGTAGAATTGAAGATGTGCGCCTTACAAAGAGTTAGCCAGCAAACATACCACTGTCTACACTGTCCAGGGTTTCCATTTGAAAGTCTCCTGTTTAACCTCAGCCATCTATGAAGCCACATGTGGCCCTAGAATGACAGAAGGGAAGGGGTCATGAACTGAATCAGGTGCCCACATCCCTGGGACAGGCTTTTCCTGGAGCTAACGTGTGCTTCCCTGGGGAAGCAAAGGACTGTCTGCTTCTCTTATGACATGCTTGTTCATCTCTTGGCCACAGGCTTATAAATAAGGAAAGGGTAGAAATAAGCTGAAGGAATTTTGGAGAGAAGGTAAATGAGGCATTTTTCATATTCCAGCAGAGGGACGTATTTGCAAAGCTTCATCGTTTTAGAGCTGGATCTTTGAGGTCAACTAGTCCAGCCTTCCTTCCCCACCTCCATTTTCAGCTGGAAGGCCAGCTGCCAGGCCTTTGTATCAGCCTTCCTGCATGCCTGGCATGCAGGCTCTCCTCACCTGTATCTTTTGGAATTATTATCTCCCTTCAAGGTTCTGCCGGGAGGCCATCTCCTCCAAGAAACTTTTACTGATATTCAACTCATTTTAGTGTTCTCTCCTTCAGGTTATAAGGTATAGGTTCATGGGCTTATAATGTAGTCTATCCCCATCCCCATTGCAATAGTCTTTGAGCTGGAAGAAACCTTAAAAGTCCAATCCTCTCATCGTGCAGATGAGGTTCAGAGATTTTAAGTGATGCCCAAGTAGCAGTCTGGATTGGAACTCAGGTTCTCTTCTTTCAAATCCAGCCTGCCCTTCAGGGTCAGGGCTGTTTTCGTCTTGTCTTTAGATCCCCAAGGCTCAACAGTGCCTTGCCCCATAGTAGATGCTTAATAAATCTTTGTGAAATTGAATTGAGTTGCCTAAGGTTTCATTGGCCAAAACCACTCATTTTACTGATAACGAAACTTAATCTCGGAAAGGTTAGATAATCTAGGTTTATTGATTCAGAGCTGGAAAGGCTCTTAGAGGAGATTAGGTTACAGGCAGCTCTGTGAATTCAGTGAATAGTGTGCAGGCCTTGGAGTCAGAAAGACCTGAGTTCAAATGCTGCTGTGAACACGTATTAGCTATGTGATTCTGAGCAAGTCACTTGTGCCTCAGTTGGCTAATCTGTAAAATGGGCATCATAATAATAGCACCTACCTCATAGGGTTGTTGGCAGGATCTCATGACATAATATATGGAAAGTCCCTGAAAAATATTCCAGTGATACATATTACTATTAAGTGGCTTGCCCCAGGTCCAAAAGGAAGTCAATGTCAGAAATGGCATGTGATCCT
>NW_020944959.1:0-5777 GCF_900497805.2 Vombatus ursinus | reverse complement strand
GAATTGTTCACAATACAAATCTACTTTACTACTTAGACTTAATTTTTTCTTATTTTTTTACCTTTTTGTGGAGCTGGTGGACCTTCCAGAAAGTTCTATGGTTTTTCTGAATCTATGGAGAGCAAAATAAGATAACTGTGGTTGAGAGATCTGAATTGTAAGGGACCACAGGCCCAGTATGACCTTTGGAAAATTACTAGCTTTGCAGCTGTCCTTGTGATAACAACAAATTATGGACAAAGCTGTATCTCTTCCTGGAATACCCCGCCCCTATACCCTTGGTGGTCCTTGTGATAAGAACAGATTATGGACAAAGCTGTATCTCTTCCTGGAATACCCCGCCCCTATACCATTGGTGGAACTCCCCCACTCCCTCTTACTGTGTGTATAACTACCCTGAGCTTGCCTTCAATAAAGGAGACTTGATCAGAAAGCCTGCCTTGTCTCCATTTCCTGTGTCCCCTGCTCCCTTCCTTCTTTTACAGGTCCGGACCTCCGTTGATGTCCCGCGGGACGGGACATTTGGCTCCCAACGTGGGGCCCGAGACCCCCTTAAAAGGAGTAAAGGTTTTTGGTGTGTGCTCCTGTGGAAAAAACGACTGCAGTCACGATACATGAGAATTGGTCGCCGCAGATTTGCCTGATCTGCGGAATAGAGACCTGAGGTAAGGAGACACTCTCAAAATGGGGCAGGATGCTAGTAGTCATGAAAAATTTGTAGAAGGGCTTAAGGCCTCATTAAAGACACGGGGAGTAAAGGTTAAGAAAAAGGATCTTATACAATTTTTTGTTTTCTTAAAGGACGTTTGTCCTTGGTTCCCCCAGGAAGGAACTATAGATGAGAAAAGATGGAAACGGGTGGGAGATTGTCTTAATGATTATTTTAGAACTTTCGGGCCCGAGAAGGTCCCTGTTACTGCGTTCAATTACTGGAATTGTATTTACGATATTTTGAAAATACGTCCTTTTGAGACTGAGGTTTGTAAGATTGTCAGTGAGAAAGATGGAGGCCCCCCGGAGCCTCCTTGTCCATTACCAGCCCCACCTGCAACAGAGGATGAGTCTAGGAAGGATTGTGATTCTGTGTCCATCGACATGCCCTTAGATGATTTTTCCTCCCAAAGTAGGAGAGTTGAGCGCATTTATCCTGTTTTACAAAAGGCTTTGGTCAAGAGGTCAAATGATACCTTAGATCCTACTGATGCTGCTGACCTTGAGCAGGAGGATGCTTCTTATAATGACCCCTATAATTTCAGTACCGCTCCTGCATGTTTTCCTACAGCACTCTGCTTCCGCGCCCGCTGCTCCTGCTTCTCCATTCCCAACCCCTTATCTTCCTGCTTCTCTGCCCCCTTCTGCTCCCCCTCCTTATCATACTCTTCCCCCTTTTCCGCCTGTTGATACTCCCTTGACCTCGCTCTCCTCTCAGATTCAGTCCCTCCGACAGACGTTGATGTTTAAGAAAGAGAAAGCACAGCTGCTTAAGGAACTACGGCTCCTTGATTTGGAACTCGCTGACTGCATTCCTGGCCCTGCTGTTGCTCTCACTGCCCCTACAGTAACCTCCAAACCCAAATCCGAATCCCCTGTTTTGGCCCCCCTCCCTTCCCCTAAAGATGCAGGGTCTTTACTCCCTAAGAAAAGGAGTCTTTTCTCTTCCTCCCCCCCTTTTCTTTTTCCCGTTATTGAGGATAAAACTGACGAGGAGGGAGAGGAGGCTGCCCCCCAGCAATATAGACGCCTCGGGTATAAGACGCTAAAAACACTAAAAGAGGCAGTCTCTCAGTATGGCCCTGTTGCCCCATTCACCCTCTCCATCCTTGATGCCCTTGATCATTTATGGCTCACTTCTCATGATTGGCTTCACCTTGCCCGCACCACCCTGAGTGGAGGAAATTTTGTGCTTTGGAAATCTGAATTTAAAGAATTATGTAAGGAAGCGGCCCGCCGTAATCGTGAGGCCGGAGGGGAAAGTGCGGAATGGACTTATGAAATGCTTGTTGGCCTTCCTCCTTTTAATACTAATGAGGCCCAATTTAAGTTTGCTTCCGGAATTTTTGCTCAAATTCAGGCTGCTGCACGAAAGGCATGGCGGCTGTTACCTCCTAAAGGACCCGCCACGACCTCTATCGCCTCCATCCGCCAGAAGCCTGAGGAGCCTTACGCTGATTTTGTTAGTCGTCTAACTGAGGCCGCGGAAAGACTGTTGGGGCCATCTGAGGGCGACAGTGATTTTGTCAAGCAGCTTGCTTTTGAAAATGCCAATTCTGCCTGTCCGGCCGCCATTCGCCCGCAAAAACGTCAGGGGTCTCTTTCTGATTATATCCGTCTCTGTCAGGATATTGGCTCCAGTCGCCAAATTGGCGCCGCTATAGGTGCCGCGTTACAGGATGCCTTTGCCGGGGCTTTTGCTGCTGCTCCCCCCAACGCCTCTCCTAAATGTTTTAATTGCGGCACTCCTGGTCATTTTGCTAGAAATTGCCCAAACGCCAAGCAAGGCCGTGTTGGTCACCCTGGCCTCTGTCCCCGATGTAAGAAGGGTCGTCACTGGGCCTCTCAGTGCTGCTCTAAAACTTCCGCTGAGGGCCTCCCCTTGTCGCCGCAGGGAAACTTCCTCCGGGGCCAGCCCCAGGCCCCTTTCATCCCCTCACAGGCCGGCCCTGGGGCCGCTCGGCTGGCCGTGTCTCAATCTCTGGTCTCTCCCGAGCAACCCCTGGCAGCGCCGGACTGGACCTCCGTTCCTCCTCCACCACAGTATTAAGTGAAGACCAGGGACCTCAGGTCCTTGGTACTGGGGTATTCGGTCCCTGCCCTCCGGGGCTCTTTACCCTTCTCCTTGGGAGAGCCTCCTCTGCGATCTCTGATCTTTTTGTACATCCAGGAGTAATTGATAATGACTATACTGGTGAGATCAAGGTGATAGTTTCTACCGCCTCTGCTGTTCCAAAAACCACTCCGGCGGGTACGCGCCTGGCGCAGCTTCTTTTGCTTCCTCTTGATAATTCCGTGGGTTCTTCCCAGAGGCCTTCCCCTCGTGGCCCGCGTGGCTTTGGCTCCTCCGATGCCTTTTGGGTTCAGCCTGTTCTCCCCCAAAAGCCCCTGCTTCTCCTAAAGATTGAGGGCAAACAGTTTGAAGGGATTGTGGATACTGGCGCTGATGCCACCGTTCTTAGGAAGGAGTCCTGGCCTGCTTCCTGGCCTTTAGTTTCTGCCCTTACTAACCTTAAAGGCATAGGCCAGGCAGTAGATCCTGAGCAGAGTGCCAAATTTTTGACCTGGTCGGATGCTGAGAATAACACTGGTCTTGTGAAACCTTATGTTATTCCTGGCCTTCCTTTTAACCTCTGGGGCCGGGATATTCTCTCACAGATGGGAATGGTTATGTGCAGTCCGAGTGATCTTGTTACCTCCCAGATGCTGAGGCAGGATTTCCTACCTGGCCAAGGTCTTGGAAAAAACTCACAGGGCATTCGTTCTCCCATTGAGGCCTCTCCTCACCCTGAAAGATTAGGTCTGGGAAATTTATTCTGATGGCTGCTGATATTCCTGCACCCCACGCAGACCGTATCCTATGGAAGGATGACGTGCCCATGTGGGTTGATCAGTGGCCACTTCCAAGGGAGAAGCTTGAGGCTGCCGAGGAGCTAGTGCGGGAGCAATTCCTCGTTGGCCGGATTGAATATAGCGATTCCCCTTGGAATACCCCTATTTTCGTTATCAAAAAGAAATCGGGAAAATGGAGGCTCTCGCAGGACCTTCGCGCTGTTAACCGAACCATGATCATCAAAGGCTCCCTTCAACCTGGTCTGCCCTCCCCTGTGGCAATCCCCAGCTCATTTTTTAAAATCATTATTGACCTTAAGGATGCCTTTTTCTCTATTCCTTTGCACCCTGCTGACCGTGCTCGTTTCGCTTTTAGTTTGCCTTCTGTGAATTTTCAGAGCCCAATGAAACGCTTTCAGTGGAAAGTGCTCCCCCAAGGAATGGCTAATAGCCCTACACTCTGCCAAAAGTTTGTGGCTGCGGCTATTCAGCCCGCTCGTGATCGTTGGCCCTCCCTTTATATCCTCCACTATATGGACGATATATTAATCGCTAGCCCCGAGTCACAATCCCTCTCCCATTGCTTTGCTTCTCTCTCGCAAAACCTTGCTGAATGGGGTCTGCAGGTCTCCCCCGAGAAAATTCAAGTCACGGACCCTTATACATACCTCGGTTTTGAGCTCCGTGGTTCCCTAGTAGGCCTTCTAACCTGAAATTGAGAACTAGTCATTTAAGAACTCTTAATGATTTCCAAAAGTTGTTAGGGGATGTTAATTGGATCTGCCCCTATCTCCGTCTTACTACAGGTGATTTGAAACCTCTGTTTGATATTTTAAGGGGGAACCCAGACCCCCGATCACCTAGACAGTTAACTCCTGAAGGCAAAAAGGCTTTAGACTTAATCACACAAGCCATTCAAGGCTAATTTGTGTCAGCCCTGGATTATTCCCTTCCATTCCTTTTTATTGTCTGTGCCACTTCACACACACCCACGGGAGTCTTTTGGCAGGTGGCCTCTCCCCTTCTCTGGGTTCATCTTCCCTCCTCCTCGTCCAAAGTTGTTGTTCCTTATTATAATCTAGTAGCAGAACTCATTATTCAAGCCCGAGATACCAGTGTTAAGATCTTTGGTCAGGAGCCTCACTCTATCATTCTACCTTATGCAAAGGCGGAGGTTGATTGGCTTTTTCGTGCCTCTGACCTTTGGCCTATAGCGCTTTCCTCATTTCCCGGAAATATAGATAATCATTATCCTGCTCATAAAATGTTACACTTTATTCGCACACACCCCTTTGTTTTCCCTAAATTAACTTCTACAGAGCCTTTAGTAGGGGCCCTTACAGTTTTTACTGATGGCTCCTCATCTGGGACCGCTGCATATTCATGCAATGGCGTGGCTACCCCTCTGTCCACGCCCTATCGCTCTGCCCAGTTAGTGGAATTGTTTGCTGTTTCTGTAGTCCTCCGAACTTTTCCTTCCACTCCTTTGAACATTTATACAGATAGTGCATATGTGGCCCACTCTGTCCCCTTATTAGAAACAGCCTCCCATCTAAAACCTAACTCCTCTGCAATTCAGCTATTTCTCTCAGTACAGTCCGCCATCCATGCTAGGGCTGCCCCTTTTTTTCTTGGCCATCTGTGGGCACATTCAGGTCTCCCTGGTCCCTTGTCAGAGGGTAACGACCTCGCTGACCACGCCACCCGTATGCCTATTTCGGCTTTTTATCTGTCCCCTGTGGATAGGGCCACTCATGCCCACTCCCTTCATCATCTTAATTCTACCACCCTTAGACTTTTGTTCAAAATCACTCGTGAACAAGCTCAACAGATTGTTAAGCAATGTTCCTCATGTGTGACCCTTCTCCCCACCCCCCATTTAGGAGTGAACCCCCGTGGCTTAATTCCTAACGCCCTATGGCAAATGGATGTGACTCATGTTTCTGATTTTGGTCATTTAAAATATATGCATGTCTCCATCGATACTCACAGCGGCTTTCTCTCTGCCACATTGCAGAGCGGTGAGGCCTGCCGCCACGTGATAGCTCACGTCCTCTCTTGCCTCACTGTTATGGGCAAGCCCGAGTCTATTAAAACCGATAATGGGCCTGGCTACGCTGGCACAGCTTTTCGCTCCTTCTGTGCCACCCTTGGTATCTCTCATGTCACAGGCATTCCTTATAATCCTCAAGGGCAAGGTATTGTGGAACGGGCCCATCAAACCTTAAAAAACA
>NW_020944958.1:0-4372 GCF_900497805.2 Vombatus ursinus | reverse complement strand
CACCCCCACTCCAGCAAAAAAAAGAAATTCTCATTGGCTTTTTGGACTGAGGAAATTTATCATGTAATTTAAAAAGAAGATCCTATAAGAATGATTATCTCATGGTGGAATTTCAGACATAATTACACCTAGAAGGGACAAGTATTTTTATCAGAGAGCATTACTGTTGAAATGATGGGTTGGCTAATGAGAGCCCTTTTCTAGGAGTGTGCACAATACACTCTGGTTGTGCATTTTTCTTCATGGATGATTGGTAAGCCAATTTCTGGGCATGCTCTGCAGAGGAGAGTAAGGGCCCCTACTACTATTTTACTCTCTATTAGTATTATTATTAATATTATTGCTATTATCTCTATTACTTTCTAATACTCTATTACTATTAGTACAACAGGAATTACATCAGGCCAAGCACAGTGCACATGCTCCCTAAGGACTGGGCTCTCATTGGTTACTCACATTACACTGGTACTGTTCTCCATGAGCTCAGAATCCAACTGGGACACAGCATGCACATAACTAACATGGAGCCACTTTCAACAACTTAAAAAAAAGTTATAGGTCATCCACTTTACAGTTCATTCTGTTCATGAGAGGCAACATGGTGTAATGCAGGACTTAGGATGAGATCTGAATCTGGATCCTAGCTCCATCCATTGGTTGTGGGTGACCTTGAATAAATGACTTCAATTCTTAGGGTTTGTTTACTCATCTATGCAGTGAGGATAAGACCTAACTAATAGGATTTCAGTAAGGCTCAAATGAGTCAATGAAACTAAAATGCTTTGTAAACCTGTAAGTGACCTGGAAATGTAAGGTGATATGATACCTAAGAAAATCTGTGCCACCAAAAGAAATTATTGCCCTTTGGAGAACACACTGGCAATACATTTTGAAAATTTATTTTTTAAATAATCTAGGTGTATAAGTAAACAATATAGTTGCAATTACTGAAAAAGATTCTAGAATTATGTTTTGGGAATCAGTTGATCTGGTTTGAAAAATTTTAGTCTGGCTAGATTAAAAAATATAAATTTTATAAATTTTTAATGTGAGCCATCATCTGAGGTTGTGCTAAAGTTTTGATTCCTTTGTGAATGAAAGCTGGGTTGTGCTACACTTTAGGAGTGTCAATATATATTCTTTTCCTCTTCCTCTCCCTCTTCCCTCGCCAAACCCATTGGACTCAACATAAACAAAGGCTTCATCAAAAATAATTCTTTCATCGTTCATTCTATTATGATTACATAAGTAAATGGGAGGACTATTTTTTTTGTCTCATAAGACATAATGTGTTCAACTATTAACTGAACTTGAAAGTCTATATACATGTCAGGTCTCTTCTCAACTTGATGAGCGAACAGGGTGTTAAGCCTTTTTATGGGTTTAATTACCGTTTTAAGAAGGGTGTGTGTTATCCCCTGGCAACACTAGCACCATCTAGTGGATTGGATTCTCCTTGCGTCCAGTCATCCACTTTACAGTGTTGCTGTTCATGCCATTCATGAGAGGCAACATGGTGTAATGCAGGGCTTAGGATGAGATCTGAAAGAGAATTGAATGCTCACTAATCAGGAGGCAGGATGCCAAAGGTCAGTGGGATCCCATTGTACTGGCCTTTCAAGGGAGGCTTCAATCTCATTTTCAACATCTTCCTTTTTCTGTCTTTTCCAGAGTATAGCCTGGCATAATAGAGAGAACCTGAATCCTGTTGGTGGCCAGGGAAGGGTAATGGTGGGGAGGATATTACTCTTCGAGGAATCTGTTAATGTCTCTCTTGAGGCAAAGGAACACGATCTTCTTGGCCTCTCAGCCACATGGCTTCAGAAGAAGGCCCTAAACCCCAAGGCAAAAGAAAGGAGAAAGAATTATCCTGGCAGCATGGTCCCACAATCCAGATTTTTATGAAGAGAATCTGGTTTCCTGGCTTTGGGATTGTCTTGATATGAGAAGAAGCTCATGCACTTGGCAGCAGGGAAATCACCACAATATGGGGAAGCAAAAGAGCTCCACTTTAACCCCTAATATGACCATGTATTACTTGACCAATGTAGGTCTGTCTGTATAAAATACCATTCCAAGAGAGTGAAACCCTCACTGTGAAGGTCAGTTTGGGTCTCTGGAGGTGAAAGAAAAATATTAGTATATTTCCTCTCTGATGATTCCAAGTTAATTTCCTCCCCCAAGGAGTTCAAACCACAGGATTTTTCAAGGGCATTACAAGCCTGGGGAAAAGGTAGAAATCAACAGAAGGGGAGGAAAATGGTAGAACTGGTTTATGGACTACTTTGAGTCCTTTCTATGTTTTCTGAGGGGTGGGACAAAGGTCATCCTGTGCCTAAATTATACATTTCTTCTCTTGAGTGCCTTTATCAACATCTATGGAGACCTAGATGTTTGTTATATTGAAATATGCTGTGATTCCCTTGGAGGTAAGACAGGAGGAGAAGCAACCTGAGCCAAAGAGAAAGTGATTTTTGAAGTTTGCTCAATTGAAAGTGATTTTTGAAGTTCCTTCAATTGAATCTAGCCTATTTAGGCCCAGACAGAGCCTGGAGCTCAGACTCATGAGTCTGGGTCTAGTTTGACTCCTTGATTTTGTCTCTGTCATAGTGAGTATTTCACATGATGACCAAAGTAATAAAAGTATTGCTTCTGTTTTCAAATGAAATAGTTGAAAATAACATCTCACCCCATCCCAACTAAACCAAAGTTTGGTTTCATTCTAAAGATACCAATCCTTAGGTGCCTTTCACAAATGGAACCAAAACATTAACAACAAGAAGTTTTGATTTAGATTGAAGTATGACTTTTCTGTTACAAAGCACTTCACCTCTGTTGTCCAAACTGATCCTCACAATAACCCTGTGGGGTAAGGAGGACAAGGATTATGATTCTTATTTCACAGATGAGGAACTGAGGCCTAGGCAGGTGAGTCAAATCTTGACCTCAAAACCCTGGCTATCTAATTGCTTGTCTAGTACTCTACTTAGTTTGCTGTTTACATGGATGCAGATAGCATCTGTTAATGAATTTAACTTGGATTCAGAAGAATGACTGACTAATCAATTATGGCTCCAATAGGGGTAACCCCAGAAACAGTCAGTATGTTAAGACAATCATAAGGACCATCTCCTTTTATTTCCACATAGGGAGATATTCAATGGGAAAACAAGAAAATGAAAACTTTGCTGAGTGAAGATTTGGATGAGAAATTCATGCAGCTGGAGAAGGAAAAAAGTCAACAGATTTTCTTGAGTATCGAGCAGAGTTTTCTGCAGAATCCTCCAACATTTAGGCTGGAAGAAAAAGTGATGAAAGTTAAGAAAGAGATCAGTCAGATGGAATTGGCAAATTAAATCATGAAAACTCAGCTGAGGAAAGTTAGCCATATCCAAGTAAGGAGAGATAAATGAGGTTTCTTTAGAAACTCAACCAGGGTTTTTGTTTGTCGCTATTGTGGGAAGCTCCTCTATTTCATTTAAAGTAACAGGTCCCCTTTTTACTCTTCACTTATGGGAAGTTCACTCAGGCCTCACTGAAAAAAAAAACTATTTTTACATGTAATTAGGGAAAAATAAAATATTTTAAAATGATAATGAAGATTTTGTTATGATTACTTTTGTTATTACACCTTAAAACTGCTCTAAGACTTTTGGAATAGACTGTATTTACACTAATGAAAACTCTACTATCGAACAGAAAAGGTAGATGTCTAAGACATTTTGAGTTAGATATTAAGAAATTTATTGAAAATACAATATCAGTTTATGGAGGCTTCATACCAAAAAAAGAACACTTTTTCAGGAAATTGTATCAAAATCTAGTTTGATACTTTATGTTAATATTGATCATAAAAAAGTGGCTCTCTTATAGAGTTGTCCTAATCAAATGAATGTCAAAAATCCTGTGCCATTGATGCTATTTTTTCTTTACTTTTTGTTACTTTTCCCCCTTCATATTTCTTGGATTTTAGAGAATCTGTTACAAGGATGATGGACTTTAACATCGAAATTTCAGAGAAGGAAATCACTAATCAGTTCTGGCCCCGCATAAATCCTTATGGAATTAATTATGTCTAAAAGCAGATTGAGGGTTACTGTTGCTTGTAAGACTGGCCAATAGAACCAATGACGCAAAAGATATTTAGTGCTTTTTTTACTTCACTGTCACCAACCAGACTTCATTTGTTTTCTGTAATTCTTGTATATAAGATATATGGAAAATAGTTAGAGAATGAATAAAATATATTTGGCATTTTCATTTATCTATTCTATGATGTTTGTCACTTGATTTTTTTTCCTTTCTCTCTTATTTCACCCTTTCATCTAGTTTCTCTCTGCTTTTGCTACAGTTTATTCTTGATTTGTCTTTT
>NW_020944957.1:0-5007 GCF_900497805.2 Vombatus ursinus | reverse complement strand
TCTCCCAGCCTGGCACGATATACCTTTCTGATCAACCATCCAGGTTGCCTTTGGCTGGAAATTAGTTTCACTCTGTCTTTCTGTGGGTTCTGCTGCTTTAGAATTTGTTTAGAGCCATTTTTATAGGTATTTGGAGGGGTTTGGGGGAGAGCTCAAGCAAGTCACTGCTTTTACTCTGCCATCTTGACTCTGCCCCTCGAATTAGGGTATTTTTTAAGGGGGGTTTTTTCTCAGTATTTTTGTGAGTCTCCTTTAATAAGCTGTTGACTTGTTTTTCATAATTTTCTTATATCACTCTCATTTCTCTTCCAAGTTTTTCCTCTATTCTTACTTTCTTTTCAAAATCCTTTTCAAGCTCTTCCATGGCCTGGGACCTGGATTTTGTGCAGCTGTTTTCTAGGGAGCTGTAAATTTTTCAGTTCTTCCAAGGTGGTATGATTAGGGGCAATGTGTTTGCTCCTTTTCTGGCCTGTGCTCTTGTGTATGAGTGACCACAAGCACTCTTGTCTGCCTTGGAACTGTGAGGAAGATTTTCTCTCTACCACCACTATAAGCTCCACCATGTCAACACTCCTCCTTGACCCAGGACTGCCACCCAGAACTGTGTCCCAGATCCTAGCATGGGCAAAGCAAGAGAATCCTGCACCAGTAAAGAGATCCCTGCAATCCTCCTCTGATCTGCTACTCAATTCCCACTCTGTCTGTGGGCTGGAAGCTCTGGCAACAGCCACAGCCCCAGTGCTGTGCTGGAAGTGGCACTGGAACTGAGCTTCTGTCTCACTGTGGTCAAAGACTTTTCCTAATGACCTTCTAAGTTATTTTTGGCATTTGTGGGTTGAGAAGTCTGGAAACTGCTATAGCTGTCCATGATTCAGTCCTCTGAGGGCTTCTCCAGGTTTGCTGAGGCCTGTTTTGCCTGTGCGCCCATGTCGAACTGCGTTCCTCTCCCTGCCCCACATAATATACCTTTCAGATTGACCATCTAGGTTGACTTGGGCTGGAAATTTGTTTCAGTCTCTCTTTTGTGGGTTCTGCTGCTTTAGAATTTGTTTAGAGCCATTTTTACAGGTTTTTGGAGGGGTTTGGGGGAGAGCTCAAGCAAGTCACTGCTTCTACTCCACTATCTTGGCTCTGCCCTTTCCAGTATGAATTCTTTTACATATGTTAAGCTGTTCCTCCACTAGAAAAGCTTTCCCATATTCATTATATTCAAAGGGTTTCTCTTGTAGTATAAATCATTTTGATTTTTTTTAAGGTGTGTCTCCAGCAAAACCTTTCCCCACAATCGATACACTCATAGAGCTTCTCTCCCATATGAAGTTTCTGGTGACAAAAAGGGTGTTTTGTCAGTGAACTATTTTCCACAGTCAATACATTTATATGGTATTTCTCCAGTGTGAATTTTCTTGTATTTCTTGAGGCATATCTTTCAACTGAAGGTCTTCTCACATTCATTACATATTTGTAGTTTCTCTCCTGTATGAATTCTTTCATGCTGAATAAGGATACAATTGTCAATGAAAGCTTTCCCCCATTGGTTACATTTTTATGATTTTTCTCCAGTATCAAATCTTTGATGTTTACTAAGGTTTCCAAATGGTCTGAAATCCTTCACACATACATTGCATTCAAAGGGTTTCTCCTCAGTGTGGATTCTCTGGTGTTCATTAAGGTGTTTATATTGGCTGAAAGCTTTCCCACATTCATTACATGTAAAGGGTTTCTCTCCGGTATGAATTCTTTAAAGTTGATCATGGTGTCCTTTATACCTAAAACCTTTCTCACATTGATTACACTCATAGGCTTTTCTCCAGTATGGATTCTTTGGTGTTTAACCAAGGATAAATCAATACTGAAAGCTTTTCTACAGTCATTACACACATAGGGTTTCTCTCCAGTATGAATTCTCTGATGTTGAATAAGATGTGCCTTAGCCTGTAGGCTTTTGCACATTCATTACATTTAAAAGGTTTCTCTCTTGTACGAATTCTCTGATGTGCAATAATGCATGGGCTATTGCTGAAAGTTTTCCCAAATTGACTGCATGTACGGTGTTTCTCTCCATTGTGCAATCCATGATACTGAAAAGAGTCTGAGTGGTAAATGACAGACTTCTTACATTTATAGTCACAAATTTTCTTCCCTAAGGAGTTCCTATCATGGCCAATTATGTCTGATAACTGAAGCTCTTTCCAAGTATATCATGTTGATAATGGTACTGTACTCCTATAGTAGTTCTTTGTCTGGGGACAAGGGTGGACCCTAACTTGAACCTTCTCTCAAAAGCATTCTTTTCACAAACATCCAACTCATTATAAATTGTTCGGTGACTGACTGTAATTTGCCAGGACCTTCTTTCGTCATTCCCCTTATGGCCTTCCAACCAGACATGAAAATCTCAAACTTCACAAAATTTGGAATTCCAGATTGGATTCTTTGAGAGTCCTTAGCTGATGCTCCCATAAACATATCATGATTTACAGATGACTGACTCCTTGATTTCATATCTTGTATTCTGAATAAAGGAATCTTGACAAATGCCTCTCAGGGCTTCTCTCTCTGCTGTCCTCTGTGCTTCTCTCTCTGACTGGGAGATCACATGGGGTTTGAGGGCTGGTAGTCTGCAAAGGGGGACCAAATTCTGGTAGTTCTTTAACAACACATCTCTATACAGGTCGTTCTGAGCTGGCACAAAATGACCCAATTCCTCCCTGGTGAAGTCCACATCCACATCCTGGAATATGATCAGTTCCATAGACCTGGCCATCAGAAGCCCTGAAGTCATTTTCTCCTTCTCTTTGTTGGGAAAGGCAGAGTTTGGTAAACCTCTCTCTTTGCACCTCAGGCCCCACTCCTCCCCTTTGCAGCTCTGGATCCACTTTGACCCAGGCTATTCATCCTGCACCTGCCTCTGCTGTTTTGTGACCAGGGTCACCTCCAGATCTGCTATATTCTGGCAAGTGCAATGCCTGGTCGCCTGGATTGCAAATGTGTTTGGGCACCTGTGCATATTGCATGCAGAGAGAGAGAGAGAGAGAGAGAGAGAGAGAGAGAGAGAGAGAGAGAGAGAGAGTTAGAGCTGTCAGGGGGCATGACTGGGTTCCACATGATATATACCAAAATGTATTTTATTTTAAAGAAATATATGCTATTCTTATTGTGGTCATTAAAAAAATTCTACACAGTTCTTTTTTCACTTCAACTTTCTATGACATCTGCACTTGGACAGTAAACCAAATTTATTTGAATTCTAAATTTTGTATCTCATTTTAATTAAATATTGCCATAACAGGCAAGAAGGTACATGTCTTTTCATCAAAATTAAAGAGATAATAGTGAAAGTGTAATGATGAATTTCTGAATTCTGGAAGACCAGTGGGGTAATGCTGGCCTCTGGGAAGTCCCTTCCACCATGAAGCCCTTAGGGGTTGCCAGGCTCAGGAAGAGGTTGCCATAATCATTGAAAAACCTATTACTTCTACAAACATTCTGTGGACAGCATATTTAAACAAAATTTATCATTCATTTATTTCCCACATTTATTAACTCTTCATCTGTGTCATAGAGACATGAGAATTAATGCCTTCTGAGCTCTCTGCCTTAGTAGTTTCAGATATTGCCAAGCAGCCACATGAAAGATAGTGATTGTTTAAACTAAGATATTGCAATTATATGAAAAGTCAAATTGGGAACAGATTAACCAAGTCTGGCTTATAGTTGACAAAGCTAACTATGCTTTAGTTTCTCTAGTGATGGAATCATTTCACATGGATCTCAAGAGCTCACCAGACATGGGACAGCCTACCATATCTAAATGTGCTAATCAATCTGTAGCTCTTAAAGAAAAGTCATCATTTTATAAGATTTCATGAAGATTTACAGTGCACCTGCATGCTGAGCATACATTTTGGAATGTAGCAAGAAATGTTTGTCTGTTCTCAAATGCATTGCCTGCACATGCATCTACTGTTATTTGGGCATAGTAGAAAATGATTTAATCTTTATTAATAGGAAAAGGTTTCCATTTGTTTAATATGTTAATATGCAGGTTATTTGCAATGCTAAATGCAATGTAATTGAGGTAATTTAAAAGTTCTAAGGATAATGTCATGATTAATTCATCTGTAAACAATTTGACATCTTTCATTTATTAAGGCAGAAGAAAGTTTAAACTAGATGAAATTTGGGTGAGTTCATTTATGACACCAATTATAATCTTAAAAAGCTAATTCAGCTTAAAAGATAGATGTCTTAAGGGCATTTTATTTCTTACTGAATGATATTAGATATTCTAATTTGTCATGACACATTCTCTGTTCAAAAGAAGTTCTAGGTGAAATAACAGACTTGTAGTATGTGTGTACTGGTTGGGCCACAAGAAACTAACATTGTACTTATTTAGTGTGTATTTCTGGAAAGTTGTGGATTGGTTCTGTGTCCTTCAGGTAAGTGATCCAAAAGGTTTTGCTCCATTATAAAAGAACATTTACTTTTCCTAATCCCACCCTGTTTGCCCTTATTGGGAAACAATTATTGAGCAGTTTCAATAAAGTTTTGCCTGGGAGAATGAATAGGTAGTTGGACTTGGAGCTAGGAAGACATCAGTTCAAATGCTGCTTCTGATATTTATTAGCTATGTGTAAGAGTAAATGATTTATTCTTCCTGACTCTCAGTTTTTATGTATAAAAGAGTTATATTAATACTTGTAATCCCTATCTCACAGATAGGTAAACTCTGTGTGTCAAATAAGGTTACATATATATGTGTGTGTGTGTGTGTGTGTGTGTGTGTGTGTGTACACACACATATATATACATATATACACATACATATATGTATATACACACATATGCATATATACAAGTATATGTATATATAAAGCTATATAAAAATCAGATATTGTATGTTGTGTAAGTTGTAAAGTGATACGTTGCTCATATAACTTACTTGTCTCTGGGATAACAAAATACCTGACTGGAAATGCAGTTCCAAGCATCATTTATAGC
>NW_020944956.1:0-8530 GCF_900497805.2 Vombatus ursinus | reverse complement strand
GCTAAGCCACCTTCTTTTGCATTTTTTTTCAATGACTCCCTTGATATCCTTGAGCTTCTGTTCTTCCAGATGAATTTTGCTATTCTTGTTTTCTAGTTCTATCAAATAATTTTTGGTATTTTGATTGGTATGAGGTGGAATAAGTAAATTAATTTAGGTAGAATGGTCATTTTATTATATTAGCTCTGCCTACCAATGAGCAACTGATTTTTTCCAGTTATTTAGATCTGACTTTCGTAATGGTAAAAGTGTTTTGTAATTGTGTTCATATTGTACTTGGTTTTGATTTGGCAGGTAGACTCCCAAATATTTTATACCGTATATAGTTATTGAATTTCTCTTTCTGTCTCTTGGTGCTGTGCTTTGTTGGTAATATATAGAAAGGCTAACTTGAGTAACTTGTCTAGGGTCACATAGCTAGCAAATTTCTAAGAGAAGCTTTGAGCTGACGAAGATGAGTCTTCTTGACTTCAGACCAGGCACTCTGTCCATTGTGCCACCTACCTGCCCGAGGAGAGTTCTTACAACACACAGTGCTATGGAACAGAAAGAGTTAAAAAACAACAATTGATGTATTCTCTGTTTCATGGGCCAACATAAGGGTAGGGAAAGGATGATTTAGTAAGCCCCGGCCAAAAATGGATATGATAAAAAACTTTATTTCAATAAAATTTATATAAGGCCTTTTGTTGTTGTTCTAAGTTAAAACTTAGATCTTGCAACACAAAGCCCAGGAGATAACATGAAAACAGAGTGGTTTATATGGATAAAAGAAAAAGGAGGATCAAAAGACATAATTCCACGTAGTACCATCATCAGATAAAACAAGTATTGATGTTATTGTAATTGGCAATGAATGTATAATCTTTTAAAAAAGGTTTTGGGGCAGCTAGGTGGCACTGGTCCTGAAGTCAGGAGGACCTGAGTTCAAATCTGGCCTCAGAGCAAACACTTGACACTTACTAGCTGTGTGACCCTGAGCAAGTCGCTTAACTGCAGTTGCCTAAAAGAAAAAAAAAGTTAGGTTGTAAATTGACAAGATTTGAATGGAATCACCTTTGTCCTTTTAAATTGCTGAATTGTTAAGATATATGTAGTGAAGTAAAATAAAAATTATTTAGAAAATCTTAAAAGAGCCAAAAGGCTACAATGTCAGATTAGGGTGGGGCTCTAGAGCATAGAATGACAAGGCTGTTAGAGAACTTGGAATACAGAATGTCTAGTCTGGGAGATGACACAAAGAACAGAGGGTCAGACCTGACAGGCCATTTAGAAGAAGGGATATCAGTAATAGGAGAGCCCTTACAACATAGAAGGTCAGAAGGAAGAGAGGCTGAAACAGCAGAGGATGTTATCAATTGAAGGGCCCTCAGAATATGGAAACTAGCTAGCATTTCTTAAGTGCTTTAAGGTTGGGAAAGCCCTTGGCCAATATTAGCTCCTTACCACAAACCAGTAAAGTGGATGCTCTTACCATCCTCATTTGGGAGGAGCGGAAAGGGAGTCTAGAAAAGCTGAAGAGCCTCCTCTGATGTCACAAACCTGGGAAGTGTCAAAGGTCATGTTTGAACTCAGGTCTTTCTGGCTCTGAGGCTTATCCCAACTTGCTGCCATCTTGAGGCATAGGGCTTTGGACAACAAACTCTTGGAGCCTCGGTTTCCTT
Organism: Vombatus ursinus; assembly: GCF_900497805.2. Lineage (NCBI taxonomy): Eukaryota > Metazoa > Chordata > Mammalia > Diprotodontia > Vombatidae > Vombatus > Vombatus ursinus. The sequence continues at coordinate 6,866 of NW_020944956.1, read as the reverse complement.
TGCAAAATAGGGATAATAATGCCACCCATGGAGGGTGGGAGAAACAAATGAGATCCTGCATGTGTAGCCCAGGTTTGGAGCTGCTCTCCCGATCCACATTCACACTGGCAGTTCAGGTCCCCAGAGGGCTTCTCTAGCATCTCCATTCTGGATTTTAGGGGTAGCCCTGAGGGTCTGTGGGGGAAGGGGTGGTCATGTCTCATGATCCCCTTACACCATGCCTGCACAGCATACAGGCTGTAGGTCACTTGTTGCCCAAAAAGGATTTCAGGCAGCCCGTGAAAATGTAGAGTATATTAAAGAAGGTAAAGATGGAAGGAATGATCTGTCTGTGCTTAATTCACCTTCCTCTAGTCACTCTTGTGCCCATCATGTAACTTGGCAGGTGCATTGCCACTGCACACTCTTTCCTTTTTGTCGCATGACATAAGACATCCAACTATCATCAGTTTGTCTCTAGTCTGAGAGGAGCAAGAGTCCTATCTTTTTGATGTGTTTTCAGTCCTTACGCGCTTTGAAGAGGGACAACGTGAGGGCAGTCACGTGCCAATGCAGATAATGCCACCTATGCCATGAGCAGCAACACCAGGAGGGCTCCTTCCCATCCCTCACTGCGTGGTCACCCTACAAGTTACATGAGTATCTGGCACTGTCTCCAAGGTCAGACACTCAGTTCAGTATTTCTTTGTATGTGAGCAGTTTCTGTGGAAATTTTTTGGTTCTAGCATTAAAGTTTTTCAGGTGATTTTGTAGTAGTGTCTCAAGTAATAGTATCCTTGAGTCCTGTGTTCAAATCCTGATTTTTATGCTTTATACCTATATGACCTTGGGCCAGTCACTTTCTTTCCCTATGTCTCAGTTTGCTCAATTGTAGAATGATAGGATTGGACTTGATGGCCTGCAAGGTCCTTTGCAGTTCTAATGTCAGGATCTTCTGCCCAGCCTAGACAAGGACAGCATGAGGGATGCCCACCAAGGGCAGAATACCTTGGGGCACATTAACTCCTAAAGCAGCTATGAAATGTCAATGGGATTATATAATGTAAACCAGCTTGGCCCCTGCAAACCAGCTTGAGCCACCCATAACCACAGAAAGGCAGAAAACCTGGATTGGCCAATCAGGAGAAAGACCTTTTTGTCCCACTCTGAGCTTAACCTACCATAATGCTTTGCACACTCTCTGGGTGAATTAAAAATTCCCTTTTCTGTGTCAGCAACTACAAGGCCAGATGAAGCTGACCAGGATCATTCTTCTGTTTATGAGTAATAAGGACTAGGTGCCTTGAACCAGACACTATCTTGAATAATGGCATTTCTCTTATCTCATTGTTTTATGGACACTTTTATGTTATGTTCTGAGCCAAGATATAAGGATACAAAGTCTCCCTTAACTGCCCTTTCTTTGAGCTCATTCTCATAAACTGCCATGGATAGACCCATACATGTCTCCCACTTTGAGAGAAATAAACATGCGTACGCAGCCTAATTTTGGTGGTCTTTCTTTGAACAAAATCTGTAAGATTGACAATAGTCTGACAGTTTATTAAATATCCACCTTTTTTTTTCATTCAGGATTATTCTTAGCTTTGCTGGGTATGATATTTTTGGTTGGAAACTCAGTTCTTTTACTCTGTGATATATAGTGCTCCAAGACCTGCAGTCTTTTAGAGTCACTGCTGCTAGGTCTTGTGTGATTCTAATTGTGGCACCACCATATTTAAATTGTGTTTTTCTTGTTGCTTGCAATATTTTATCCTTGAGCTGGGGGTTTTGGAACTTGACTATAATATTACTATGGGTTTTCCTCATAGAATCTCTTTCAGGTTGTGATCAGTGGGTTTTTTCTATTTCAACTTTGCCCTCTTGTTCTAATGCTTCAGGACAACGTTCTTTATTTCTTGTATTATTGTATCAAGATTCTTTTTTTATCATAGCTTTCAAGTAGTCCAGTTATGCTTATGTTTTCTCTTCTTGATGGGTGCTCCAGAGCAATTGTTTTTCTTATGAGATGTTTCACATTCTCTTCTATTTTTTTCATTCTTTATATTTTATTTTATCATATTTTGATCTCTTATGAGTTGACTGGCTTCCCCTTGCCCAATTCTGATTTTCAAGGAGTCATTTTCTTCCTTAAGATTCTGGATTTACTCTTTTAATTCGTGGACTTTATTTTCATAATCTTCTTGTTTTTCTGGGGTTATTCTATTTTTTTTTTAGTTTTCCCTCAATCTCTCTCATTTGATATTTAGTCTTCTTTACATTCCACTATGAATTCTTTTTGAGCAGGTGACCATTTCACATTAATCATTAGGGAAGAAGAGAGTTTATTTGCTTAAGTATCCCTCTCTGAAGACAAACCCTGGTCTTCTCTATTCTCATAATAATTCTCTATGGTTGAATTTTTTTCTCCTCTGCCTATGCATTTTTTTATTTGTAAAAGATCAGTTTTTATAATCACCTGTAGCCCTGGAGTATGGGGGTTTTCCCTCTGGCCTGAGAGCCTCCTTCAGTTCTCTCTTCTAGCTTGGAACTGGAACCAAGACCTCCAGCCTCCTATAAGTGCCCACAGGCGGTAGTGTTCCTGTCTATTGTTTCTACACTCAATTCATTTTTGAGAGGTAATTTTATAACCTTCAACTTGCCTGTCTTGATTAGTATCTTTATTGGTTTCCTAAGATTTTCTAATACATCATCATATCCTGAGCACATAGGGATAATATCATCTTCTCTTTACGACTTTGTTTTCTTTCTCTCATCTTATTGCTGTTTCTAGCATTTTCAGAACTCTATCAAATGATACAGGGAAGAGTGGGCATCCTTATTTTATGACTCAATTTCTTGAGAAACTTTCTAGCGTATCCCCATAGTATGTGATGCTTGATTTTATTTTTAGATAGATGCTTTTTTATTTTATTTTAAAATGTCTTTCTGTGCCTGTATATTGTAGGGTTTTTAGCAGAAAAGGGTGCTAAAATTTGTGAAAGGCTTTTACTTCATTTATTGAGATAATCATCTGGTTTGGGGTATTTTGGTTTCAATATGGTAATTACACTGATGGATTTCCTGATATTGGACTATCTTTGCATCCCCAGTAAAAATCTCTTTTAGTTAGAATGATTAATTTCTTGGTTCAATTGTTGTAGTGTGTGTGCAGAATATTGTTTAAATTTTTTGAGTCCATATGTGTTAATGATGTTGACACATAGCTTTTTATTCTGAGTTTTATCTTTCCAAAGTTTTGGATATCAGGAATATATTTGCCTCACAAAAGGATTCTCATAGGGGACATTCTTTCTTGATTTTGGAGAATGGTTTGTGAAGCTTTGATACTAACTATCCTTTAAAAGTTTGGTAGAATTCTCCTATGAATTCATCAGGAGCACGAGTTTTTTCTTTGACAGTTCCTTTTGTGGGGGACAGAGACCACTACTCAAAATCAAAACAAAGCCTTAGATACCTTAAAAGCAGAAAGGAGTTTATTGCTTTCTCATGGGAAAGGGTACCGCCCCTCCTTGCACTAATGGTGCTGACCAGGGAGTACAAGTTGGTTACAGAAAGCAAGGCTTATTTATACCCTAACCCCCTTCTCTTTATCCCATTTGCTGGGCTTCAGGGGGCACAATCTGTTCATAGAAATCTTCCCCAGCAACAAAGAACGAAGGCAGTTACACAAGTTTGCCTGGAGACAAGAAAAGGGGGGAAGTCTTACAGTTTAGGTTGAGGGTAGGGCATATGCTATTCTTTCTGCTAAGTGCTGAAAAACAGGGTCTGAGCAGGGGGATTTTGACAAGGCCAGAAGGGAGTGTGTTTCAACAATACAATTAAATTCCTTGAGAAGGCCCATCTACAACAGGTGCCTCCAATTTCTCTCCTCCCTCTCTCTTCTTAACCTCCTACTATCTGGCTTCTGACCTTATCATTTAAGGGAGACAGCTCTCTCCAAATGACCAGTGATCTCCTAATTGCTGCCCTTTGTGAGAACTATTAACAAGAACTATTAACCCTTTGAGTAGGCTTCACTTCTGAGACATCATTTCTTTTTTTTATTTTTTTATTAATTTATTTTGATTTATCAATAATCACTTCCATATGCTTTTGAGTTTAAAATTTTTCTCCCCCTTCCTTCCCACCACCCTCCCCAAGACGGCACACAGTCTGATATAGGCTCTACATTTACATTCATATTAAACATATTTTCACATTAGTGATGCTGTAAGTAAAAATTTAAACCAATAGGAGGAACCATCAGAAAGAGGAAACAAAACTCAACAGAAGAGAAAAAAATAGCAATTCAAATTCCATAGTTCTTTCTTTGGATGTGGATAGCATTTTCCATCACAAGGCCTCTGGAGATGTCTTAGATCCTTGTATTGCCAGGAAGGGTTAAGTTTATCAATATTAGTCATCACACAATGTGGCTGTTATTGTGTACAACATTCTCTTGGTTTTGCTCACTTCACTCAGCATCTGATCATACAAGTCTTCCCAGGTTTTTCTGAAGTCAGCCTGTTCATCATTTCTTATAGCACAATAGTATTCCATTACATTCATATACCCCAACTTGCTCAGCCATTCCCCAATTGATGGGCATCCTCTCAATTTCCAATTCTTTGCCAGCACAAAAAGAGCTGCTATGAATATTTTTGTACATGTAGGTCCTTTTCCTGTTTGTGTGATCCTGAGAGATCATTTCTCACACTTTATAACTAGATCTATTTTATTTTCTGAATTTGGGTTATTTAAGGTGTCACTTTGGCCTTTTAATAGTTTAAGTATTTCATATTCTTTAATTTATTCCTCTTTTCTTTTGTGTTCTCAGTTGTGTTATCATAGAACTATGTATAATATGTTGTAATTATTCTTTTTTTCTTTTAGTTTTATTGAGATTTCAGCTTGCTCATTTGTTATTTCATTGATTTGAATTCCTAACCTCTTCTTAAAAAAGCAGATTAGTTAATCATTTATCAAATTTATTTGTTTTTTTTTTCAAAGAAACAATTTTAGGTTTTTTATTGCCTGTTTTTTTTAATGTATCTATTTATCTTCTAATTTTGAATATAATCCCTTGCGCTTATTTTAGGTTTATTTCTTGGAATTTTAATTTTTTTACTTGCAAATTTTGTTCTTTACCCTTCTCTATTTCTGTTTTGTTAATAGTGTTTGCAGAGATATAAATCCCCCTCTCAGGACTACCTTAGCAGTATCTCAGAAATTTTGGTTTATTGTTTCATCATCATCATTTTCTTTCACATAACTTTTCATTGTTTCTATGATTTTTCTTTGACAAATTCACTTTTTGGGGTTTTGTTATTCAGCCTCCATTTAGTGATTAGTTTTGTTTTTGTAATCCCTGAACTCATGACCATTTTTATTGCATTACGGATCTACAAAGGATGGATTAAGTACTTGTAAATTTTTACATCTGTATGCAATATCTTTCTGCACTAATACATGGTTACTTTCTGTAAAATTTTTATATGGTGCTAAGAAACTTATAAATGCTTTGGCTATCCCATTTAGAAGACACCTAAAAAGTCTTTTTTCATATGAAACTATGGATTTTATCATTATTGTTATGGTCTCATGCATAAGTTTATTTTTATTATGAAGTTGATTACATAAATGCACTTTTTTTTTTCAAAATACAGAGGTTGTGAATGATATCTTGTCAGGTATCTTGTTGAGAACAATCTTTTTGACCTATGTTTTGTACTTGATCTACTCTGGGGTCTCTTAAAAAAATAGTATTTTATTTTTCCCCTATCACATTTTTTAAAACATTTGTTTTAAAATTTTTGAGTTCCAAATTCTCTCGCTCCCTCCTTTCCCACTCATTTAGAATGCAAGTATTTTGATATAGGTTATACATGTGTAGTCATGCAAAACATATTTCCATATGAGTCATGTGAAAGGAAACACACATTAAAAAACCTAAGCAAAATAAGAAAGAAAGAAGGAAAGAAAGAAAGAAAGAAAAATAATAAACTACAGTTTGTTCAGCCATTCCCCAGTTGATGGGCATCCCCTCATTCTCCAATTCTTTGCCACCAGAAAAGAGCTACTATACATATTTTTGTATATATAGGTCCTTTTCCTTTTTTGTTTTTTATCTCTTTTGGGATACAAACCTAGTAGTGATAGTGCGGGATCAAAATGTATACATGGTTTTATAGTCTTTTGGGCAGTTCCAAAGTACTCTACATAATGTTTGAATCAGTTCACAACTCCACCAGCAGTGCATGAGTGTCTCAGTTTTGCCACATCCCCTCCAACATTTGTCATTTATGGGTAAATATTAGGAAAACTCTAAAAATAATTATCCACATAATTAACAAGAATGACAAAAATCTTCACATTTTGTTAAGAAATGAAGACTAAGCTTCTCATAAGACACGACACCCTCTTGTTCCTGTTTTTGTTTTTTGTTTGTTGTTTTGTTTTTTTTTTTTTGGCTAGGCAAGGGGGTTAAGTGACTTGCCCAGGGTCACACAAGTGAGTAAGTGTTATGTGTCTGAGGCTGGATTTGAACTCAGGTCCCCCTGACTCCAGGGACAATGCTCTAACTTCTGTGCCACCTAGCTGCTCCCTATCCTAGTTCATGTTTTAAGAAACATCTTCTTCTTCTTTGTATTATTATTTTAAACATTTAGAACAATAGAGAGCATAGTGAGCACTTAATAAATATATATGCATGTGAATTCACTTTATGGTACTCACTGTCTCTAAGTCCCTCTGTCCAAGTAGTTTCTAAGTCCTGTCATTACTAAAACAAAACACTCATTCTCCAGCTGTTTCCACTTCTCCTCACTCTGAATTTCCTCTTCCTTGCTACAGCTTTTCATCTTGAAACTTGACTCTGGGTCTTG
>NW_020944955.1:0-2599 GCF_900497805.2 Vombatus ursinus | reverse complement strand
GTCAAAAGATATGTGCAAATAATCCTGAAAAGAAGAATTTCAGAATGATTACAACCATATGAAAGAATACTCTAAATCACTAAAAATAAGAGAAAGACAGATCAAAGCAACCCTGAGGATTTATTTCATACTCTGCAAATTAGCAAAGATGACAAAGAGTGACCGCAGTCAATGTTGCAGGGATTGTGAAATGATAAACAGACTAATTCATTATTGGTGAAGCAAAGTGATGGGATGAGCATTTTGGAAAATAAATTGGAATGATACAAATTAAGTGATTAAAATATCTATACCGCTTGAATAAGAGGCTCCATTACTAGAGTCCATTACCCTCAAAAGCATTTGATCAGTAGAAATCCCAATATACACCAAAATACTAGACCTGTTGTGATAGTAAAGAACTGTAAAGAAAGCAGCAGCCCATTAATTGGGGAATGCTTAAACAAACTGTGGTACATAAGTGTAATGGAATATAACTGTGCTATAAGAAATGATGTATGTGATGTTTAGAAAGAAGCTTAGAAAGATCTATGTGAATTGATGCAGAGTGAAGTAAGCAGAGCCAAGAAAAATACAAACAATGATTATAGCAATGTAAATGGAAAGAACAATTGCACAAAAAAATAAAAGTGAATGTTACAGAAGTATAAATATCAAGCTTGCCTCCAAAAAAAATGTAAGACGACACCCTAAATATCCCAATTTGTGAATTTATGAGATTTAGAGCTGTTACACGTTATAAAAATATTTAGACTTTCATAATATATTAATTGGTTGTGCTGATTTTTTTGTCTACTATTTGATATAAGAGATGGATATCAAGGTGAAAAGAAGCGGGGTGGATATTGGGGATAAGTAACATCATGTCAAAAACAAAAGACACCAATAAACACTTACTTCAAAATTTGTAAAAACAGTTCTCAGACTGTGACCTATTAGATTTCCTCTATTACCTGTTAAGACAGATCGAAATGGATACATGACCTAGACATAAAGACACATTTTACAATAAAAAATTAGGAGAACACAGAACATATTATTTATCATACTTATGGATATGTGAACACTCTATGAATAAAAAAGAGAGAGCAAAGTGACGTGTAAAATGGATAATCTCAAGTACATTAAATTAAAAAGGGTTTTTATACAAATAAAACAAATGCAACCAAAATCAGAAGGAAAGCAGAAAATTGGGGAAAAGAATTTGTATAGTTTTTCAGATAAAGGTCTCAAGAACTTTGTCAAATATATGGAAATACAAGTCATTCCCAAACTGATAAATGACCAAAGGATGTGAACAGAGAATATTCCATTGAAGAAATCAAAACAATTTGTAGTCATATCAAAAAAATGCTATAGTATTGATTTAAGAAATGCAATTTAAAACAACCTTGAGATATCATTTTGCACCTACCAGATTGGATACAATGATAGAAGGGAAAAGTGACAAATGTTGGAGGGGATATTGAAAAAAATGGGGACACTAATTCAATGTTGGTGGAATTGTGAACTGATTCAGCTGCTTTGGAGAGCATTTTGGAATTGTACCCAAAGATTTATTAAACTACCTATACCCTTTAACCCAGTATTAACACTATTTGGTCTATTTCCAATAATAATCAGGGGAAAAGGAAAAGAATCTATGTGTTCTATAATGTTTATAGGAGCTCTGTTCACAGTGGCAAAGAACTGGAAATTGCATGGATGTCCATTTATTGGAGAATGATTAAACAAGTTGTGGTACACTATTTTTTTTTTTGATGAGGCAATTGGGGTTAAGTGACTTGCCCAGGGTCACACAGCTAGTTAGTGACAAGTGTTTGGTCTGAGGCTGGATTTGAATTCAGGTCCTCGTGATTTCAGGGCTGGAGCTCTATCCACTGTGCCACCCAGCTGCCCTGTGGTACATAATTTTGATGGAATACTATTACACTATAAAAATGATGTGCTTAATGATTTTAGAAAAAGAAAACAGGAAAGGATTCTGGGAAGATGGCAGAGTAGGTCAGAAAATTCTAAGCTCTCACGATTTTCCTTCACAAAAGAGATGAAATAGCACCTCAGGATGAATATTGAGCAGTAAAAATCAATGAGTAGGGGCAGAAGAGGAGTTCTCCTGAGACGATCCGGGAAGATCTGAAGAAAAGTCCCTGGACTGGATTTGGTCCTGTTGAAGAGTAAATACCTCCAGGCTAGGTCCTAGGTTCCCTTAAAAAATAAGAGGCAAGGCCTGGGGATAGCTAGGTTGGGAGGATGCCTTAGCCCCAGAACAGGAACTTTGATTCCAAGGATAGTGAAAGGTGTTGGGCATCTAAGTTGGGAAAAATCTGGGGAAGCTCTGTTGACAAGGAATACCAGACCTAGCTGTGATATAGAGATGTAGCTGAATGCGAGAAAGAACCAGCACCTGCCTGGTGAGTGCAGAAGCAGTAGACAGGGACACCACTGGCTGTGGACACTTACAGGAGGCTGGAGGTCTTGGTTCTGGTTGCAAGAGAGAAGAGAGAACTGAAAGAGGATCTCAGGCCAGAGGCACCATAGCAGAGCTTGTGGCATCAGTGGAGAGGGAACCCTCCTCACAGTTCCAGGGTAGAAAAGA
>NW_020944954.1:0-4704 GCF_900497805.2 Vombatus ursinus | reverse complement strand
TCTAGGCCTTTGTTGTCTTGCTTATTTCCAATTTAGCCTGTATAGGGTTTGTTTGTACAGAAACAGTATTGCCTTCCCTATTCCACTGCGAGGTCCTTGAGAAAAGGGATTGTCTTTGGCTTTTCTCTTTCTTCCTAAGTGTCTGGCACTTAGTAGGCACTTTATAAATGTTTATTGACTGAATAACTGAGACCCCATAGTTTTCTTCATCCTCAGATGGCATGAATTTTGGCCTCTTTACCATCCTGTCCATCCTATGTGGATACTCTCCAGCTTATTAATGTCTTTCTCATTGCACAAACCCTGTCTTAGCTGACTCCCCCATCCCACAGTGGTACTACCAAGTGTAGCTGCTACTACACCCATGGTGCTAACACTGGTTCAAGAACCCTCCCTCCTGGATTTCCCCTTCAAAATCAGCCAGTTGACTTCTTTTCTTTTTTATGTCATTCCCTCAAATTCACCTTATATTTGCACCCTCTGTCTTTGTATCTTCCTTCTAGCTGAACTATTAGGGGTACAATTTTTCAGAATTACAAGTATCATCTTCCCATGTAGAGATGTAAACAGTTCAGCTCCATTGAATCCCTTATGTTTTCTTTTCCCTTTTTATCTTTTTAGTCTTCTCTTGGGTCTTGATATCGGAGATCAATTTTTTGTTTGATTCTAGTCTTCTCCTTATGAAATCCTTCTATTTCATTGAATGGATTGCTACCCCTGATTTTTTTTATTTCTGATGTAGCATCATAGATTCTGCTCCAGCTCCTTACCAAACTGTGTCTGTTTTCTTTCTAAGCAACATATTGTAGGATTCTGTTTTTTGATCTACTCTGCTATTCACTTCTGTTTTATGGGAGAGTTCATCCCATTCACATTCGCAGTTATGATTACTACCTGTCTATTTCCTTCTGTTCTATTCTTCCTTCTCTTTGTCCTCTCTCTCCTTTCCCTCCTCGCCAGTGTTTTGCTTCTATCCACCACTTCCCTGATCTGCCCTCCCTTATGTCAGTTAATCTCCTCCCTTCCTAGTTCCCTTTAGGGTATGATAGATTTCTACATTCAACTGATTTTGTATATCATTCCCTCTTTGAGCCACCATAGATAAGAGTAAGGTTCAAGTGATGTCCATAGCCCACCTTCCCATCTTCCCCTCCACTGTAACAGGTCTTTCTCACCTCTTCATGTGAGATAATTTACCCCATTCTACCTCTGCCTTCCTTCTTTCTCATCCCTTAACTTTTGTCATTTCCTCATATTCACCTTATACCCATATCCTCTGTCTATGTGTATTCCTTTTATCTCTACTGTTAGTGATACAATTTTTAAGAGTTACAAGTATCATCTTCCCATGTAGGGATACAAACCATTTAGCTCTGTTGAATCCCTTATGTTTTCTTTTCCCTTTTTTACCTGTTTATGCTTCTCTTGGGCTTTGATATTGGACGTCAAATTTTTGGTTTCGTTCTGGTCTTCTTAAGAAGACTTGAAATCCTCAAATTTCATGGAATGACTATATTTTTTTTCCTGAGGACTATTACGCTTACTTTTGCTGGCCAGGTGATTCTTGGTGGTAGTCCTAGCTCCTTTGTCTTCCAGAATATCATGTTCCATGACCTCTGATCTTTTAGTGTTGCAGCTTCTAAGTCCTGTGTAATCCTGATTATGGTTTCCCGATATTTGAATTGTTTCTTCCTGGCCACTTGTAGAATTTTTTCCTTGACTTGATGGTTCTGTAATTTGGCTGTAATGTTCCTTGGAGTTTTTATTGTAGGATCTCTTTCCTGAGGTGATTGGGGGATTCTTTCAATGCCTATTTTGCCCTCTAGTTCCAGGATATCAGGGAAGTTTTCTTTGATAATTTCTTGAAAGACGCTGTCCAGGTCCTCCATTTTGATTACGACTTTCAGGTAGTCCAGTGATTCTGACATTGTCTCTCCTAGATCTCTTTTCAAGGTCAGTTGTTTTTCTAATGACCTGTTTTACATTTTCTTCTATTTTTTCATTCTTTTGAATTTTTTGAGTGATTCTTGATGTCTCATAGAGTTGTTAGCTTCTACTTGCCGAATTCTAACTTTTAAGGGGCTGTTTTCTTCAGTTAGCTTCTATACTTTTCCATTTGGCAAATTTTGTTTTTTAAGCAGCTGTTTTCTTTTTCCAGGCTATTGACTCCTTTTCATAACTCTCTTGTACCACTGTCATTTCTTTTCCCAATTTTTCATCTACCTGTCTCATAAGATTTTAAAGCTCTTTTTTGAGCTCTTCCATGAGTTCTTTCTGGGCTTGAGACGTCTTCCCATTTGTCTTTGAGGTTCTGCACATAGTTCTTTTGACATTATTGCCCTCTTCTGAGTTTGTGTCTTGGTCTTCCCTGTCACCGTAATAACTTTCTGTGGTCAGATTATTTTTTTTGTTGTTTTTTACTCATCTTTTTTGGCCTTTTTCCTTTCTTTTACATTTGAGCCCTGCTCTCATGGTTGGAAAGGGCACTGTTTGAGGCTTCTTGTGGCAGGGGATGTAGGCCCTAGATGTTTACCAGGTGCTGCACTGATGTTGCCCTGAGGCCCACAGGGGACCCTGGTGTCTTGTGCTGTGTTGAGGGAATGGGGTGGTGATGACTGGCACTGCTGGAGGCTGTAGGTGTCTGGCAGCTTACCTGATGCTGGGGTGGGGTTCTAATGGTTATATCTGGCATGTCCTGAGGCCTGAGGGGTGTTTCTGCACTTCCCAGGGACTACACTGAATGTTAACAGTGGTTACCTCCTGATGGTGACAGGGTTGTCTTGGGTCAATTTCTGCCAGTTAGTTAAATACCTGCAGGTTTGGGTCCATAATATAGAGATATACAAGCAGCTGGTCTAACCTTGTGTGTGTGTGTTGCAGGGTGACTTCAGCATCTTACAAAGTTTGGTTATCCCTGGGAACTTGGCCAAGATCTTACTTTATTCTAGATTTTTTTTTTGCCAAGTTATGTGGACTACCTGAATTAAAAACTGGGGCTTTAGAAAATCAGTTCCTCACTAATCTGTAAAACCTGGGGTGCATCGGTCCCAAGCTGCAGGTTTTCACTGGTCCCTGCTAGCAGGGTTTATACTGCTTTCTCTCCAGTGGGATGCCAGCCCTGTGGTGCCCACGCCTGGGTCTCTCACTGTGGCTACAAACATCTGAGACAGTCTAGGAGCTCTTCCCCTCCCATTCTCCATCATGATCTCTTTTGTTTGGTGTCATTTAATTTAATGGAATATTTATTTTTTGTTCTGGTTTCAAACAGTACCTGATGAAAGGGGCGTTTCCATGTAACTTGTTGTGAAACAGAAAGAGGGGACTGTCCCTGACCCTGCTGATCTCTATGCTTTACAGAATGAAAGAAGAGAGTTATTTTAATGTGCACTTCTCTCATTCTGAGGGATTTGGAGAATTTTGTCATAGGGCTATTGATAGCTTGGATCTCTTCCTTTGAAAACTTCCACTTCCTTTGACCTATTCGAAAATGGCTCTTAATCTTAGAAACTGGAATCAGTTCCTTCTATATCTTGCATATGCAACAATCCTTGGAGAACTTTAGTGCCAAGATGTTTTTCCTCATTCAACTGTTACCCTTCTCATTTTAACAGCATCGGATCTGTTTGTGCGAAAACATTTCAATTTTAGAAGCAGAATTCTTCATTTTATTTTCTGTGATTCTCTCTGTTGCTTTTTCTGTCATAACCTCTTCCCCTATCCATAGCTGTGAAAAGTAATTTCCTCCTTGCTTTTCTAATTTGCTCTTGAATCCCCATTTACACCTAATTCATGTATCCATTTGTATTTAATTTGAAAGGTGCTGTGAGATGTTGATGTCCTATTAAACTTCTGGCAAACTACGTTTCCCTTATCCCATCTGTTTTTAGTTTTGTTTTTTTTTTCCTTCATCAAATAGTGTGTGCTCCTGTTGTGGTCTGAGAGGGTCAGAGATCTCTCAAGGACCAAAGTACAGGACAGGGTCATCTGGAATGAATTCACAGACTCAGGCATTCTTTACGTCAAGTTGGCAAAGATTTATTGTTACACTTTTCCATGGGCAAAAGTTCTTAAAGACCCTGCTACCTTAGAGGGGCTCAGTTAAAGTTTACACAGGATAAACTATAGTAAAAAAAGGGTCAAATATGCTAACTAGGTGATTCAGGGTGGGATTAGGCAGTGGTTAAGGAGTGGTCAGTTCTTAAAGGAACATGCACTTTTTGTATCTACTGCTCAGGTGTTTTACCCAGAGTTCATCAGGAAAAGCCCAAGGTGAGGGGGGAGTGTAGGTACAGGGAAGTGTGGTTTTTAGGCCTGTTAATATCACTAAGTTAACTAGCAGTCAAAGCTGACTGAGGGCTGTTCAGTCTGCCACCAATCAATGTCTTGTTTGACAAGATACATGTAGGGAGTGTACATATGTCCTAAGCCTAGCATGCATATGAGGAGTTCAGGATGCAGATGATGAGGTATGGAGTTGGTACAGATACTCCAGTGGGTATGAATATCTTTATGAGCCAATACAAAGCCAGTTCAAACTCATAACTCCTACAGGTGCAGTTTGTACCTGCACCAGGGAGAGAGATACGTGTGTTGCTGAGACCCACTCATGAGTAACTTCCAGGCATAGTGTCCTTGAGCTGAGGAGAAACTGTCAGGAATAGGGTTTCTGAGGTTAGGGAGAAATATGGTCTTGGAATTTGGGTC
>NW_020944953.1:0-3283 GCF_900497805.2 Vombatus ursinus | reverse complement strand
AGTACTCTATGCCCCAAACTAAGTGCTTCTACTTTCTAAATGAGGGAACTGAGGCTGAGATTGAGTGCTTTGCACAAGATCACACAGGTAGGAATTGGTCAGGCTCAGACTCACCCCCAGGTAGTTTGACTCCTGATCAGAGGAATGTGCTGTGAATCAGATATTTTAGGGTGAAAGGAGGCAAGAGGTGGAGTGGGAGTGTTGAGATTTAGGGGTGCTGGGACCCCGATATTCAAGGGCAAGCAAAGCAGATCCTGCCTCATATGAATTCAACCCAAGCCTTCTTTCAGTCAAAAACAAGGTTTATTAGAACAACCATCAGGGTGGGCAAGATTCTAAGAATCACACTCTTGGCCAGATTTTAAGCATCTGAGCCTTTGTAATGAGAATACAACCAGGCCAGGCTCTTAAGGAATCTCAGCACTTTAATGGGGACAAGATGGATCTTCTTGTATACAGAAGGCTGTGGGAAAAAAGAAGGGGTCTAGAAGGAATTAAGGATGGGAAGTGGCCAGGGGGCAATCCAAGGTAAGGCTTGGCTTGGGTAGAGGTAACAGAATTGGAGGTTTGGGTGTGGGGCCACAATGAAAGGATTAACTGGGAAGGGTCCATTGCCCTAGGCAAATGCCAGGGACTTGGGCCACATGGGAAAGTCCAGGGTTTTTCCTTTTTAGGGTCCAGATCCCAAAGACGTGGTCTTTCCCTTTCAGGGATTCAGATCTCATCCCCATCAGAAGGAGCACTTGACCTTGGGACAGAAGACTTGGACTCTAGTGTTCTACTTGAGGATCAGGTGGCCTGGCACAAATCATCTTTAACCCTCTGAGTTTCCTTATTTATAAAATAAAGTGGTAGTTGGACGTGAGGATGTCTAAGGTTCTTTCCAATTAGAATGTTTCTTTGGTTCTTTGGGGTGCCCTTGTTAAGGGGTGCATTCTCTTTTCTAAACTGTTCCTGTACCTCAAACTGTCATCTTGAGACAGTAAATTGCTTTCAGGCTCCTGCTGAGGTCTGGGTGGTTGGGGCTGGCCTGCAGGCTTGGGGAGAGAAGTAGACCAGAGTAGGCCTACACACAAAGAGCATGTTCACCAACAGTCATGGGGCTGGAGCTTCAGGTTTAATGGAATTGTTGCAGTCTGAGAGGTTGAGACCCCTCAAAGACTAGAGTACAGGATGGGGTCGTCTGGAATTAATTCACAGACTCAAGCATTCTTTAGGTCAAGTTGGCAAAAAGTTTATTGTCACACTTTTCAGCGGGCAAGGATTATTAAGGAACCCTGTGACCTTAGAGGGGTACCATTAAAGTTTATATAGGATAAAATACAATAAAACATGTGCCAAATATGTTAACTAGGTGATTCAGGGTAGGATTAGGGAGTGGTTAAGGAGTGGTCAGTTCTTAAAAGAACATGCACTTCTTGTATCTACTGCAAAGGCATTTGACCCAGAGTTCACTAGGAAAAACCCACAAGGGGTGCCACACGGAGGTGTGGTTTTAGCCCTGCTATGTCACTAAGATAAGTAGCAGTCAGGGGTAACTGAGAGTTGTCCAGTCTGCCACCAGTCAATGTCTTGTTTGACAAGATAGATGTAGGCAGTATACATATGTTTTAGGTCTAGAATACTGATAATGAGGAGACAAGGATGTAGATAATGTGGTAGGGCAGTGGTATAGATAGTCCAGTGAATAAGAATATCTTTACGACCCAGTGCAAAGCCAGTTCAAACTAATAATTCCTTCAGGCAGGTGCTGTTTGTAACTTCACCAGGGAAAGAGATAAGGGTCATGATGGGGCCCACTCATGAGTAATTGCTAGGCACAGTGTCCCTGGGCTGAGGAAAAACTGCCAGTGACAGTGTTTCTGAGGCTAGTGAGAAACATGGTCATTGAATTTGGGTCCCAGTACAACCACCCAAGCACCCCATCAGAATTATTGACTCAAGGGGTAGATCAATGGGAACAGTAGCCAGTAGCTTTATTTGTGTAATCTTCTATTCTCTCCCAGCCTTGTTGGGAAACAAATCCTGTGCATTCCCCTCTGAATCATCTCCCAAATCGGTCCTTTCCATTCTCCCATGGGCTGTCATCACCATGTGCCTGCCTGCGCTACTGTAGCAGCCCCAAAGCAGGTCTTCACCCTCTGTTCTCTGCTTCCTCCAAAGCAGCCTTCATGCTGGGCAGCCCCACCTTTGTAATGCACTGATCATTCTACTCTACCATCCACAATGGCAATACAATAGTATTTTGCAGAATTGACTATTTTTTCTATTAAATTGTCAAATTTTTGTTTACATAAGCCCTGCTGAAAAGAAATTCAATGGGCCTCATTTGATGGGTTTCACCTGTGGTAAGAACATTCTTTTTGCCCATGGATTTCCTAGGATAAAGAATTAAATGATTTTAGGAAACTCAGAAAAAATTGAGTGAATACAAATATGACTTACCTCTTGCTTTGGAATTTTCTTCTTTAAGAAAAAATAAGTGAAAGAAACTAAGTGTATCACAGGAGAGGTTGTGGTTTCTTGAATGGAAAGAAAATGAATTTCATGAGCATAACACTGAAAAGTTTCTGCTTTAGGCTTGAGAACAGAGGTGGAATCACCTCTGGCAGTGAGCTGCTGCCCAGATGCCTGCAGAGAAGACGGGCTCTTCAGGCCCTCTGCTGGCTGCTCTATCTTCTTGCCTCTCCTCAGGGGTTACTCCTGTGTGAGATGAAGAGTTCAAGTTATAAACCAGGTTATTTCCTATTAACCTGGTCAATCCCTAGAGGCCAGAGAAGGCTTTAGTCCCTGAGGTTATTTTCTTGAGTCTCTGGACTAGTTCTTCTTTAGTACCTCAAGCAACGAGGCTTTCCTTTTCCCCCAGGATCAGAGGTTCATACAATGTTTGAGTTCTAAGGGAACCCTGAAAATCACCTCTTTGAAGCCTTTTTGGACTTACTTCCTTGTGAACATTTCTGATCTTCCGTTACTATATTGGCATATTGAACTCCAATTCACTAAACATTTATAAATTTTATACTGTCTATACCCCACAACATTACATAATGACATAATGCCTTCTTGACGTTACAGTCTACTCTCTACATATATATACAGCACCTGGGGCTCTCCTTCACCTGTGAACTCCCATGACTGCTACCCCCAAGTTGGAGGCATATCATGAGTGGGGGTCAGCATTCACTGAAAATCAGTGTTCATGATCCTTTCTTGATGTGTTTCTTTTATCAGTCAATCAGAGAAAATGACATGTAATTCAACAGCACAGCAAATTAAGTGACCA
>NW_020944952.1:1954-5625 GCF_900497805.2 Vombatus ursinus | reverse complement strand
CTGAAGAACCCCAGGAAGTGACCTACATTCAGCTGAACATAAGAACCGTGAATAAGAGGAAAGCCAAGCCCAAAGAGACACCCACAGAACCTACCCTCTATGCCACTGTGTCCTGGCCCTAATGGTTAGGGCACTTTTCACAAAAGACTTCTCACCTTTCTCTTCTCCCATCTCCTCTCTTCTCCCTCAGCATCATTCCATCTGTCTCCAGCACATCTTCCCCAGGCTCCCATCACCAAGGAGCCATGATGGCGATTAGGGATAGCCGCAGGTGTCTAGAGTCACGTAAACCAAATGCGTCACTCTCCAATGGTGAGATACATACAAATACTTAAGGAGTAGAAGGGGTGATCATCTCAGAGAAGTCAATAGCAGTCATGGGGACCAGGAAGGACATTCTGCACCAGATAGAATTGGAACTAAGTTGAAAAGGAAACCAGGCAAACTAAGAGGCAGATTGGGGGAAGGATAGCATTCTGGGAAGGTGGGTCACTCACCATGGAGGCATGAAGTTAGGAGACTATTGGGTGCAAAGACAAAAATAATGCTCTGGTGGAGCTGGCTTATAGAATGAGTGGAAGGAAATCAAGTGCAAGAAGACTGGAAAAGGAGGAAGCCACTGAGGCTCATCACCTCACTGCTGTCCTCCACTGACCCCTCAGACTCACCCCATGTATCCAGTCTGGTGTCAAGCTGCCTTTTCTACCATCACACCATCTCTTACATGTGTCCCCTTCTCTCCAATCACACGGCAACTACCCTGGGGCTTATCCCACCCCTGGTCTATTGCAATTGCCTGCTGGTGGATCTGCCTCCCACCAGTCTCTCCCACTCCAGTGTATCAACCCCTCAGCCATTAAATTGATGTATATAAGGTGCAGGCCTGACTATGTCACCCCCACCCCCCAGTTAATAAACCCCACTTGCTCCCTATCAGCTCTAGGATTAAATATAGAACCCTGTATCATTCAAAGTCCCTTCATAAGCTTCCTCATGACCTTTCAAGTCTTCTTACATCTTATGTCCTCTCATACACTCTTGGCAGCACAAAGTGCCAAGCAAAGGCCATCAACTTCATCAAGGCATTCCCATGATCCCCACCCCTCTTCTATTCAACTCATATTCATGTTGTCAGTGTCTACCATGATGGCTCAGACACAGTTAATACTTAATAGATTTTTGTAGACTTCTATTGGTAACAAGGTAGGCCAGGTCCAGATGGTCTTTGAAAACAGATTTGAGATCTGAAGGAACTTGTAAATGTCCTCTAGTCTGGCCATGGCAGTCTGCACAGATTAGGTGGCTAGGGAGTGCCTTTAGAAATTGAGTTTAATCAAAGTGAAAGATTAGAGACTCACAAAAAAAGAGATAGGAGTCTTTTGGAATATGGGCTAGATGGAGAAGTCAGGGAGGGACCAAGGAATGATGGGGCACGCATAAGCAAGAAACCCATATGTCTACCCCATTCTTGTACAGAGATGGGCAGATTGGTGGGAATTGTCTGGCATCCTTTTCAGTGTCTGCTGCTCATGTCCTTTGAAATACTTTCCTATTGATGTCTAGGTAGTGGCCTTTGTGCACAGTTGGGGTTTTTGTTTGTTTGCTTGTTTTATACTGTGTCTTCAAGGCAAGACTTTTTGTAGTTTTTTTGAAATTATTTTGAATTTAAATGCATACAAAAACACTGAGCATTTCCACATGCCCAATGGAACATAAAAGCAGATAACATATGAGATTGTGAATTTGTATTTCATACAAACACACACGTGCACATGCACACATACACATGTAACTTTCATAGGTTGATTTCAAAACCATCCTGTTGCACTTAATCCCTTTTAAAAAATTTTTGTGTTCTCCTCTGTATATTTTAAAAATAGACAAATGCTTCCTCTGTTTTGGCATTTCTATTGTTACCCCTACCTAGAATTTTAAAAATTTCCAAATAAAATAATGAACAGAGTTAAATAAAATTAATCCAGGTGGTGTTCTTGTCAAAAATTTCTGTTTCTGTGCTTGGTGTCATCACTTTCAGTCCAGATTCGGGCACCATGCTTCGTCAGAGGTCTTCTGAAGGCATGGGTGGTGTTTGCATTTTTCAAAGTTCTTAAGTCTTCCAAAGTTTTTTTTTCTTTTCATAATATTACTGTCCTTGCATAAATTACGCTCGTGGTTATGCTCCCTTCACTCTGCGTCAGTTCATATGACCCAAAGTTCTCTGAAATCACCACATCTGCAGCTTCACAAGGTGCAATATCACTCCGTCATTTTCCTTTCCTGTTGGTGCGGCCATTCCCAATTGTCTGAAGGACGATCAAGGAAGCCACTTGGGTTCTTGTTCTTTTCATTTTGTCCCTGGTCATTCCTTCTTCAAGACTGCTGAAGGTACATTTATTAACGATTATTCCCTCCTTACTCTCATCCTTCCCCATAACCCCTTCCTTCCCAATTCCTGCATTTCCTTATTAAGTGTGATATATTTCTACACAAAATTATTTATGTATGTGTCTATTTAACTCTTCTCTGTACATTTTATATAAAGGTGAGGTTCATCTGATGCCCACTCCCCCATTTCTTCCTACTTGTTTGTATACTCTTTTCTCATGCACCCCAAATACGAGGAATAGTTACCCTCCCTTCCTCACATCTATAGTAGTGTACACCTTCACCCTCTTTCTTCTGCCTCTTAAAATGATTAAAACAATCTGCATTCAAGTCCTCTGATTTGTCTTTAAACTCTATATGTTTCCTTTGAAAACATTCATCTTTGGAAGGGGTCCTTCTTTCTTTCCTCTTTATTTGAATGTCAGCAAAGGCAGAGTCAAGATGGCAGAGTGAGAGCTAGCAACGTTGCCTCAGCTCCCCCAATCATTGCTTCCTATTGTATGTATTTTACCATAATTCTTTTAGAAAATCCACATTTTCCTCTGAGTCTTTGCTTACAGTTGTTAAAGAAAAATTTTCTTTGGTGATCCGTATTACTTATACATATATATATATATGTATACACATACATATACACACACACACACACACACATCTATCTATCTATCTATATCTATATATGTAGATATATCTATTTATAGATACAGATATATATGAAATATTAGTCAATGTCCTTTTGGTTTGCTGGTCTCTCCTACATGAATTCCTGACCTAAGACTCTGGGTCAGGGCCAGGCTCTGTGCTTTGTTGCACTTCTGGGTCAAGTGATCAGCCCTGCTTAGTCTCTTCCAGGGTCCCCTGCATTTCTTCATTGATCTCTGCTTCCCAGGGTTCAGCTTCTTTGGAGATTGGAGATTCAGAAAACTGTATGTTAAGGAACCTTTATCACATCCCAGGACAGAGTTCAAGTGACATCAGAACACTTGGAAATCTAGGCTGCTCTGAACACTGCCAATTTAGGAGTACAATCTGCATTTTCCCAGGGGCTCCAAAATCTCCACCCTGAGATTTCTGACACCCTTGGGCTTCCTCATGGGAATTATTTCACTCTTGAAGACTCTGGACACTGAGACTTAAAGTCTCCACGTGCTCCTGGCTTCAGTCTGGTTGTGCTGTTAGTCAATCAGTCATAAACATTTTTCAAACAACCATGCACCAAGCCCTCTATTAAGCACTGTGGATACAAATATCAAAGAGAAAGATACCCCTTTCCTTCAAGGAGTATA
>NW_020944952.1:1044-1944 GCF_900497805.2 Vombatus ursinus | reverse complement strand
CAATAGTGATTTAGGACATCTTTTCATATGACTAAAGATAGCTTTAATTTCTTCATTTGAAAATTCCCTCTTCATATCCTTTAGTCATTTATCAATTGGGGAATGACTTATAATCTTATAAATTTGACTCAGTTCCCAATATGTTTTAGAAATGATGCCCTTATCAGAGACACTGACTGTGTCATTTACTTTTGAGAGTTCTGTGGGCACTCTTTCCATGCCCATTGTTTTATTCAATAAATATATTGTTCCTTTGGCTTGGATTATTTCACTATGTACTTGACTGTGAACCTTGCCATGTTTGTCCATATTCATCACATGTATTTTTTCTTAACCACAGCAAAATTCTGTAGCTTTCATGAGCACTGATTTGTTTAGCCATTCCCTAAATGATAGGCATCTGCTTGTTTTCAGTTCTTCACTGCTGATACCATGAACTCTGAAAGACTCAACATTTACCAAACAACATAAAGAAAAGCTCAAATAACCTTTAGTCACTAGAAGAAAAAAGCAGAAATAATCAAACTATAATAGTATGGATCACGTGATCAACAACATGGTGGACTAGATATTTTTTCTAATCCCCCTGCCACTCAAACCTCTCCAAAACAGAAATTAGGAGTCCAAGATAAAAGCAGCTTCAGCTGTCTCCATGACTTAGGACACCTGCAATACAAAAGGTTATAACAAATAAATAAACAACAACAAAAACACGAACTGATTCTACCCTGAGCTCACTTAGCACTCTTTTCCCAACCCACAAGCTTACCTACTCAGTCAACCAAAGAACCTGAACCAAGGACTTGACACAAGCAATCACAACAAAATCCAACCACACACAGCATTCCCCACCCATCTCTCCATTGCTGTGGAGATCCTGGTTCCAGGCTGTGGACATTT
>NW_020944952.1:0-1034 GCF_900497805.2 Vombatus ursinus | reverse complement strand
AAACCCTTGGTCACACTTTTCACCAATGTGAACAGTATCTACAGAGGAGAATGAACATACAGGAAAAAAAACTAGCAAAAAGGAATATAAGGGGTCACAAATAGGAACTAGAAGTCTTATAAATCCCATATGCCTGGGAAAATCTATGACTTTCAGTGACTGGCCTTAGTAACCATAATCTTTTAGAAAATGTTGGAAAGATTCTGTGAAGATGGTGTAACTCAGCAATGTCAAGGATCTTCAGATTTCCTCCACAAACAGACTGAAAATCACCACAAAATGAATGCAGAGCAGCAAAAATAAGAGGGTAAAGCAGTTGTCTTCCTGAGACAAGTTAAGAGAACATCAGAAAAGACTCCAGGGGCTGAGGTTTGGGCCTGAGTGAAGTGTAGACACCTCCAGGCTGACACCATTGAATCAGCAAACAGTGGGCCCTGAGGCAAGCAGACTAGACCTCAACAAATTTCACCTCACTAACTTTCATCTAAAGAAGAGCAGAAGCTGAGAGGGGGAAATTTGAAGGACACCCCCTGTTGTTTCCAGAACTAATGGTGGTGACCACATGGGATCCCAGACTGTGACTGTGGGTGAGGAGAGGAGTCCCTGAGGTTGAGCCCCTAGATAGAATTTAGAAAACAACAGAAGCAGGACCTGAGGCCAAGGACAACATTACCCACCACTTTGGTTTAAACTTGATTGCAATAATATTAAGCTACTAAAAATTAAATAAGATTAACTAGAAATAAAAATGTGTAAGCAATGGAAAAGGAATCCAATTGCTGATAGTTACTTTGATGTAAAAGAAGATATGGGTTGATACTCAGAGGAAAATAGTGAGGTAAAAATGAAAAAGCCACTCCTACCCTAAAGAGTAATATCAAATGGTCATAAGTCCAAAAAGAAATCTTGGAAGAACTTTAAAAAGAATTCAAAAATGAAATAAGAGAGAATGAGGAAAATGAGAAAAAAATAAAAGCAATCTAAGAAAATTATGAAAAGAAAGTTAATCAATGTGGAAAGTAGATATAAAATCT
>NW_020944951.1:0-2573 GCF_900497805.2 Vombatus ursinus | reverse complement strand
CCCACGGCAACCGATGAAATCCTTGAGGGAGAAAGACTCATTTCTCTTACTCCCTTAACCAGTTCCTCCTCCAGAATATCCCTGTGTCTTTTGAAGGCACTACCATCTTTCCATTTACTCAGGTCACAGCCTTCACAACCTCATCCCACACATCTAATCATTTCTCAGTTCTTTTCTTTTTTGGTGAGGCATTTGAGGTTAAGTGACTTGCCCAGAGTCACACAGCTAGTGAGTGTTATATGTCTGAGGTCAGATTTGAACTCAGGTCCTCCTGACTCCAGGGCTGGTGCTCTATCCGCTGCGTCACCTAGCTGCCCCCCATTTCTCAGTCCTTGTCAGTTCTTTCTCCCTATCTTTCAGATGACGGCCTGTCTTGGCTCACATGCCCGCTGCCTGAGGCCCTCACTCTTGCCGAGGTGGCTGCAGTAGCCTTTTAATTGATCACTCCTCCGTCCAACCCATCTACCATCTAATGGCCAAAGTAATTGAGTTTGGTTCTGACCATGTCTCTTCCATGGCTTTTTATTAAAAAGCCTTAGTGACTTTCTCCGTGGTTTCTAGGATCAAGTGAAAATTGAGTTTGGCATTGAAAGCCCTCCACAAACTGGCTCCCACCTCCCTTTTGAAACATGTCTTATTACTTTCCTTGATTTTATAATCAAGCTTGGAGCCCAGCTGGCCCGCTCTTCCTTGACTGCCATCTTGCACTCTTGTGCTGGCTTCTCTACCTGGTAACAAGCTCCCTCATCATCCCTTCCAGTTAGAATCCTTTTTTGAGCTACAAGGGACCTCAGAGGCCCATATTTTACAGATGAGGAAACTGAGGCCCAAGGAAGTAGTGATTTGTCATGTGTTCTTTTTCTTCTGAAGTGATCTTTTCTTTCCTTATCTGTATATATGTTGTGTCCCATAACAGAAGTCAAACTCTTTAAGGAGGACTAGTTTTTTTGGTGTCTTCATAGCCCTAGCATGTTGACTTGTGCAGTGCACATAGTAGGTGTTTTAGTAAAATAGTTATTGAATGAATATATACAAAGTGGTTTGCCAACTGTAAAAAGACCTCTAAATGTGAGCTTTTATTTCTTTGGTTTTCCCAGAATCCATTAACCGTTCCAACGACTCGGACTCAGAACTGGAAGACAGCTCAGACTTGCAGGCATCGGATGGTGCCAGCACACTGCACCGACTCAGCCTCTTGATGAAGCAAGAAAGTGAGACTAGCACCGAGGAAGGGTTCCAGAGCCACAGAGGAAGCGGGGAGCACCTGGACCCAGTGAGAGGGGAGCAGAGTGACGGGGATGAAGATCAGGACCCAACCAAAGAGGTCCTGGTCCTGCAGCTCTCATCCTACAACTCCAACCAGTCCAATAACATCCTCCAGGCAGGGCCTAACACTGCCCAGGAGGCAGGGGCAGGCCTCCCTGCAGTCCGGCTACGTGGGGGGGAAGATCACCATGGGCACTCGCGGGGAAAGGTGGCCAGAGTTTGTTTGAACTTGAGGTGTCGGCAGACATGGAAAATTTGGGACACAAAATATTGGAATGAGGAAAACTGGCTGGGTGAGACCTGGGGTGAATAACCCATAACTCCAGACAGACATGGCTGCCACAGCTCAGGTCATCCTGACTCGTCACTTTTTCTCTGGTCCCCACTGTGGCAATTCCAGTGTATTTTTTCATTTTTTTTTTTCTCTATGGATCTGGCAGTTTCTCCATCGTGGGATTCCGGATTCCTGCTATCTGGTCTGCTCTTTCAGAGGGCCAGAACTCTATTTTAAATTTTTAAATTTATTTGTTAGTGAGTTGCTTTTTAAAAAATGTTTTTTGTTTTTACTTTTTTGGAGTAGGGAGGCAAGGGATCTCTCAGGAGAAAAAATATAAGTGTGTGACGTATCCTCTGAGCCATACTGGATTCAGTACCCCCAGAGGCCCAAATGCCTTGCCTTTAGCGTGTTGGAAGAGGCATTGAGTAGGCGGCTTCCTTCTCTTTTAATGTGGGTTGGTCTCTAACAACCTCTTACCAGGCCCCTGGTGGGCCTAGAGCGGATTAAAAAATGAACCAGACTTTGGGGCTACAGCCCTTGTACAGCATTAGGATCCTGATCTACGTAGGGAGCTTGGATGGGAGAGCAAGAATTTTTAGGCACTGCAAACTATGTGGTGATTTTGAAATCCAAAAGTGTAATCCTTCATATGTAGAAGTTAGAACAAAGATCCATTTCTCCTCTAATTCAGATCTCGCTTTTAATCTCTGCCCCCAAAGATCCTGAAGTGTCTGGTACAGGACCCTTTTATCCCAGTGGGGTGGTCGTGGCTGGAGTTACTGCCCAGGGAGACTGGTTTCACAAACTGGGAAAATCCTTTTCCAGTTCTGGACTCTGCTAGAACATAGTGTTAAGTGTTAAGTGCACTTAGGAGGATCCTGAGCCAAGAGCTATTTTTGATTATGGCCCCCTTAAAGAGGTCTTGCCTAAGATACTTTATAGCACTTCCATGTGCCAGCAGTGTAAAATGTCACAGGCATGCCAGCCCAGGCTCTGAACTCCGGAAGCTGACTCTTATCCCTCAGTTCAT
>NW_020944950.1:0-3715 GCF_900497805.2 Vombatus ursinus | reverse complement strand
AGGGTCAGTGCAATAAGAAGTGGGTGGCCTCTGGAGTTCTGGAGTAAAGGACATACTGAAAAAAGGAATAGCTTCATCTGCAGCTACCTTTGTCTCATTGTACTCCTCTAATTCACTAAAAAATGGTCTCTGATCCTGTACCTGTCTTCTCACATCTAGTGGTGAAAGTACCCATCATCAGTCATCTGGAGTCCCTGAGGGATGAGGAACTGGAAGAGAGGCGAGAAAAACGCAGGAAGCAGCTGGCTGAGGAACAAGCTAAGATAGCTGACGTGACTAAAGAAGAAAAAGAGAATAAGGATCAGAATACACAGGTTACTTAAAGAAATTTAGAATGCAATAGTATCTAATATCATTTCATCCAACTCCATGGGAATTAAAATGGGACGTTAGTTCTTGTGGTCATACAGCAAAGATAGTAGCTGAGGTAAAATTAGTTTACAACTCTTGACTCCATAGTATACTGTAGTTAGAATACATTGGATTTAGCAACAAGGCTTTTGTTCCTCTGTAAACAGTTGAACTCAATTCCATTTTTGTTGTGTCATGAAAAAAATTACTCTGAAATTGAGAGCTAGAATTGATGTGACTAGGCTACACCTCTGGTATTGTACCCTAATGAGTGAGAAGATACAGGGAGAAGAAATGGTTGAGAAGGGTAGATAGGAGTTAGATAGGAAGGGAATAAAAAAGTTAAACCTATATGCATAAGGCAGTAACCATCCCTCTGCCCCACTTGGATATAATTGTGGCACTCCTGCTGTCTTCTGACCCACTGGTTAAATCATATAACTTTAGCAATGTTTTGTCTCACTATACCAGAAAACTTAGACATTAGGTAAGAATCAGTAAGCCTTAAATTTATACTATATATCAAACATTATGTTAGACTTCAAAAATACAAAATTTTACAAGTACAAAGTAAAGCCTGCTTTTTTCTTCAGTAATGACATAAAATATTTATATATTAGTAACGCATCCCAAATCTAAACAAGACCTCTTATTAACCAAATTCAATATTTTCCCTCCACAGGGTACCATATCCAAAACAAATACTACTGAACAGAATCTCTCAGGTAATTATTTCTTTCCTTTTCCAACCTTTCTGATAAAAACTGTTGGTTACCATGTTTTCCCCACCTCTTAGATAACTATGGCCTATATGACCCAAAACTAAAGATGCTCCGTGTTCTGTGGAACAAGATAAATTATATAGTTTTAGGGTATTACCCAATCTTAGAGATAACTATATAGCCTGCTGTGTTTCCCATGGGGCTTCATTTTCCCCAGTGATTAAATTTGCTCGTTATATTGCCCCAAAAGCACTGAAAATATATTCCATAGACCACTCACACTATGGAATTTTTCCAGTCCCTTTCTTGATTGTTTCTATTCTCTGACACTCCACTTTTGGAGTCCCTGATGAAGGTAACAGTGTCCCTTGAAAATCCCTTGAAAACTCTTGATAGCGTGGTCTCTGAAATGACTACTTTAGGGCACCCTACAAAGAAGGCCAGTTGCTTGTTGCACCAACCAAACTTTGTAAGGCCTGTCACCTAGTAGAAGCTTAATAAATGTTGTTTCTCTTTAACTTTTGTTTCACTGTTCATATTTCTTCATTCTGTTAGTGTTTCTTCTGTCTTCATTCAATAGTAACCTCTGTCCTTTTCATAGTGTAGTTATTCACCATTTCAAATTTGCTTTTCTTTGTTAGCTACTCCCTAAAACCTCCTGTCTCCTTTTCCTGATTTTTTGCCACTTAAAGTGGTTGCTGTTTCCTCATGCTGAGCTTTTGGGAAAATTCTTTAGGATCTTGAGAAAAATTTTATTAGAATGTAGGTGCAGTCACTTCAGGGTTACCGCACTAATATTTTGTTTAAAAAATTAAATGAAGCTATTTGTAAACATTAATAGAACACATCATGTTGCTCTTAAGATGCATAATTGCTTATTAAAGAATTCCCCTCTATTTATGTACATAGGTTCCTTTGTTAAGTTGTTCTATAGGGCATAGGTGACCAACATATAATTCTCTTGGGTGTAACCAGGCCCTTTTTAAACTGAATGTGTTTATCAGTGACACGGTCCCCACCAAAGTGTCTATTTAACATAATTCTCATTTTTCTGAGCAAGATAAGACCACTAGGCCTGATATCTACCCAACTACATCTCTGGCAGAAGGCACCTCAGTTAGACCCAAACAGACTCTTGTTACTCTGGAAACTTCTCATCAGCAACCACCTCTGCCTCCCCCACCAGCTATTGGAGAGCTTCCCCAGCAGCTTCATATTCCAAATACACCAGAGTCCTCTTCACAGCTTCTGATGCCTGTGGAGCAAGAAGTCTTAGGTCCCAGAAGATCAGGTGCTGAAACAGAGGCAATTCTAATGGAGTTGTCACCAGCTCCCACGATAAGTAAGTAAAGATTTTTTTTTGGTACATTTTAAAAATTCATTGCAACCTTAAGCACAGCTTATTCCACAAATTTGTTGGATGAAGGAATATTAGAACTAAAATGGACCTTAGAGCTAGGTAAGTGTTTCCATTTTGCATTTGGTCAAGCTAAGGGGCACAAGCTTGCCCAGAGTCATGGAACCTGGCACCAGTTTTGCTACTCCAAGTCAGATGTTTTTTACACTATACCCTTCTGCTTTTGTTGAAGCATAATTTAGGAATTACCCAATCAGGCATATAGTATCTCATCTGTAAGAATGTGTTCAGCAGATAGAATAGGGCTACAAAGCCTGATGTTTGCTAGTAAATGTGACCAATTTGTTGTCTAGCAAGGTTTTTCCTTGGTTTCTGAATTTATATTTTCTGACTTCTTGTGGTTTCCACACAGCCTCATCTCCAGAAAGGGCTGAGGATTCAGATGTTCTAACTGCTGTGAGCAGTCATCTGGAGGGCTCCCCTATGGATACCAGCAGCCTGGCATCCTGCAACCTGGAGGAGGGAGTTGGGGACAGTGCAATATCCAGCAGCATAGAGCCACTTGGGATAGACACCACTGCTCCTGTGGATATTCCTCAGCGTACT
Source organism: Vombatus ursinus (assembly GCF_900497805.2). Classification (NCBI taxonomy): domain Eukaryota; kingdom Metazoa; phylum Chordata; class Mammalia; order Diprotodontia; family Vombatidae; genus Vombatus; species Vombatus ursinus. The sequence continues at coordinate 679 of NW_020944950.1, read as the reverse complement.
ACAGAAACACAGGGCAGTGGAGATGGGCCAAGCGAATCCCAGCAACAGACTGAAGACAGGTGAAATATGAAGAATATGATTTGGGGTGCTTTCTTTATTGCAAGGAGGGGTTAAATTTTTAAAGTGGAAGTAGAAGTATTGGTAAGCAAATGATTGAATAAAACTTTTCTTAAGCCCCACAAGAACTAGGAGATTGGGGGGAAAGGAGTGAGAAAATAGCAAGAAATGTACTTGTCTTGCTTAGAAGGGAAAGTAGTTCGAGTATTCCCTTCCTCAAAGTAACTTCCCCTTCATGTTTTTTTCTAGCTCCCCCCCAGCTTCATCCTCTGAAAGATCCTCCACTCGAGATTCTGCTGTAGCCATTTCTGGTGCAGATTCCAGGGATAACCTGGAAGAGCCACTGCCTTCAACAAGCAGTGAGGAAGAAGATCCTCTTGCAGGTGAGAGCTCAGTGATGTCATGTATTTTCAGATGATGTTAGGGAGTGTCCAGAGTTGGCAGTGAATAAGGTGAACAAGGAGGACAATGGGAACTTTTATAAAAGGCCTTTTCTGGGCTTTGGGTGAGAGGCACATTCTGTTAATTTATGCTTAACAGCAAAATAATAACCTTTGGGTAGTTATCAGGCTTTGGTCCTATCTTGCTGATACTCTATAGTCATAATCACTACCTTCTAGAA
>NW_020944949.1:0-1391 GCF_900497805.2 Vombatus ursinus | reverse complement strand
GTTTCTTGTTTCCCTTGGATCTTGGTTGTCAAACTCTACTGCTACTAATGGGATGTGTGACTTTGGGCAGGTCATATGACATTTTCAGACCCAAATTTCCTTCTTTGTAAAATGAGAAGGTTGAACTAAAAAATCACCAAGATCCCTACTGGACTTAATTTTCCGTGAGTCTGTAGCTCTCTCAGACTCAATTTCCTTACCTGTAAGATAGGGAAAACAATATTGTGTTAGCTACGTCATAGGGTTATAACAAAGATCTAATTAGATCCAAAGAGACATATGGCCTAGGAGTCAAGAAGTTAATTCATACATCTCCTGCATTCCAGTTATGTGACCATGGGCAAGACTTGACCTACCAAGTAATTCTCTAACACTATAAGTCACAGGTGAGTTTTGGGTTGTCAATCTACATAATTGGAAATCAATGGAAGTGTTTTCAGGCATAGACTTCCCCAAATCAATGAAATTCCAGGTCCTGACTGCTCTTCCCACCTTCCACATGAAAGTATTTAATAATAAATGTAAACTATCACCACAGTCATTATTAATCATATCATTGTAATCAAGGTAAAGATGTTGAGTTCTCAGTGATAACTTTTAAAGGCTATTAAGAGGATGACTTCAGCAGCCCTATGTATGTTTTTAAATTTCAACCCTAGTTTGCCATATCTTTGAGATCTTGTTGACATATTGAAGTAATGAGATGGGCTGCTCTATGAACTGACCCAATATCTAGCTGTTACGGAAAAGAAATGAGATGCTTGTTGCTTGAATGCTCCTCTGAACTACTCCACCGGAATGCAAGGCCTGACTCATGAGCAACTTTTTACTAGAACTTTCATGGCCTCTTTTACCTCCTTGTTTCTCAGACTATAGATCAGGGGGTTGAGCATGGGTATCATGATACCATAAAACACAGAGGCCACTTTATCATTCTCTTGTGACTTGCTGGAAGAAGGCTGTAAATACATGTAAGAGAGGGTCCCATAGAAAATGGTGACAGCAGTCATGTGGGAGGCACAAGTAGAGAAGGCTTTGTGCCTCCCTGCAGCAGAGGGCATCCTCAAGATGGCAGCCAAGATGTAAACATAGGAGAAGAACACTACCAGCAATGTGCTTACCAGGTTAAAGCCCACAAAAATGATTAACAACATGACATTGACATCAATATTAGAACAGGAAAGGGCCAGGATTGGGGGCAAATCACAAAAGAAGTGATTGATGGTCTTGGAATTGCAGAAGGACACTGAAAAGAGAAAGCCAACTTGAGTGGTAGCATTCAGGGAACCCATAATGTAGGATCCAGCGACCAGCTGGAGGCAGGCCCTCTGGGACATGACTATTGGATAACGGAGTGGGTTGCAGATGGCCACATAACGATCTACAGCCAT
>NW_020944948.1:0-3216 GCF_900497805.2 Vombatus ursinus | reverse complement strand
GACTTGTATAAACTGATGCAAGTGAAATGAGCAGAACCACGAAAACACTGTACACAGTGTCAGCGACACTGTGTGATGATTAACTATGAATGACTTAGTTCTTCTCAGCAACACAATGATACGAGACTAGCACAAAGGTCTCATAAAGGAAAATGCTATCCACATCCACATAAAGAACTGAAGGGTTCAGAATGCAGATCAAAGCATATTTTTTCACTTACTTTATTCTTTCTTTTGTTTTTTTCTTTTGATCTGTTTCTTCTTCAACAACTGTGATGAATATGGAAATGGTTTACATGTTATCATATGTATTAAATATAAAAAAATGTTTCTAAGTAGATTCAATATTTTTACCTGATTGGAAGCAACATTAAACATCAGTAGAAAAAAGTCAGAAAAGAAGAAAAAGACAGATTATGTAAAATATCTCCAAAGATATCAACACACGGTAATTTGGAGTGCTTAGCCTCACAGCATTACATTACAGGTCAAATTCATTTATCATGAACCCTTGTTTGCTGACTTCCTTGGGAGAACTCTTTGTATAGATCTGATTTTCCTCTTTCATTCTCTTTCTCAGTCCCTTATCTTCCTAGTGTGCGTGAAGGTCCTCCCTGTGCACAGTTTGGTTCTGGCTAACACCTGCCTCTTTCTAGCAAGTATAGCCTTCCTGGGAATGCTTTCACTTAATCCAGTTCATTGGCTCCATTGTATGTGGGTTATGGAATTTTCTCATAGTTTTATCAACATAGTTGATAGTTTTGCCATTTTTCCTGACCAGAAACTTAGGTCAAAGATAGATAAGTAGTAACACTAGTATTGGATATTTCATCAATTTTATTCCCTTTGGTATATAGAGATGGATCAGTTTTAAAAGTAACTCCTTCATGTCACTGCTACATAAACCAAATGATGCCAACGCACACGTATATGATGTATATTAGATGCCAAACATCCAAACAGAATAGAGTACATCACGTTGTAGGCTGTACAACTGCATTTTCCTTTATTATGCATGGACTGCACCTTGGTAGAATCAATGTGGCTTCAAAGAGCAATAATAATAACTACAACCACTCTAATGAAAAAAAAAAAGAAACATGTATGTATAAAAGAGTAAAGTATGCCATCATCTTTTAAGTGTATTAAAGGGTAGGTGCCCAAAAGCTTCTTCACATAGATACAGACTTGCACCAAAATCCCCTATTCCTCCAAATCCAGATTTTGCCCTCACAATTTCAATGTGTTCACCTGACTTTAGAGTAAGAAACTGCTTAATAGAGCTATTGAGAAAAACTATCAAACATAGCAGCAAGGTTATGTGGAACAAAAGTTTCCCAGGCTTATTAATGAACCCTCCAGTTTTCAGATTTTTTTCAAAATTTTCTTGCTATTTACATTGGGTGTACAGGGTGTTAAGGGAAGACTAGTACATCTAGTTTGAGGGTTGCTGAGCCCTTTTAGGGCTGCTTTCTACCTTGGGTGTCCACCTGCCACCAAACTCACTTGTGGCTCCAAAAAGCTATAACATGCGCAGCAGCCACATCCTGGTAAAAAACCATTTTGACAGATGGCTTAAAGCAGGTTGAGGCTAACCAGTGGGCCTCAGACTTGTCTGTGAGTTAAGAGGGGTACCCGCCTCCAGGATGTGAAAACTACTCTGGCAGAATAGGTGAACGTGAACATTTTGCTCCAGTGGACCACAAAGGCGGCAGAAGAAAGCATTGTGGAGTGATTCGACTTCGGTTAGGTTCTGAAGAGGCCAAGATCATCCACTGTATCCTGAGCTATCACCGGTCATCTTGACTTTTGTCTTGCCACTTGACTGTGATCTGGAAGATCAGAGTTTGGAGGAGGAAGGAAGGCCAATGACTTTGTGCAACTCTGCCTCACTTAAATCCAATTTATGTGTGAGTTAAAAGACATTACCTGTACCATTTTACATTTTTACCTACCTTGAAGTCCTGTGGTGATAGGCAAGTGATGAAGCTGCAGGTGTAGATACACTGGGAGCTGGAGCCACAACCCTGTCAATAAGTGGTCCAGGCCACAGGGTCATGTTCACACTGGACTGAAGAAGCAGTGGAATTTGGTGGCCCCCTGGGTTTCTGAGCAGCCTTTTTTGAGGACCGCACTGCTCACCTCACGGTGTGAAGATGAGAGTAGAAAATATGGCCTCAAAATTGTTTACATCACCTAGCCCTTACCTGCTTACCCCTACCTGCTTCTCATGCTAGATGGGATCCCATCCTGTGGTTGAAACACACACAAAACAGGTACCAGATTTTGCAAAGATGATTCCACTCATCATTGATACAGGAAATGCGTGGACTCTAATGGACAACATGAAATCCAGTAGACCTGAAAAATGAATGGCTCTTGTGAGAGAATTTAGCAGCTATTACACTCAAATAACAGCCCTAAGTGAAAAAAAGGCTAGAAAATGAAGGCCAGATTACTAAAGTTGGAGCCGGATACACATTTTTTAGAGGAGGTGCCATGATGGGTAGCCTCATGAAGCTGTTATAGGTTTTGAAATCAAAACTAATCTAGTCAATAAGCTTGTATGCCTTTCGAAAGGAGTGGATGACAAGGCTCACGAAAATGAAATTGCCACTTGCAGGAAAGTGCCATGCCAACATCATCAATACATATACTTCCACCATGATGCATTCTGAGGAGGTCAAAGAAAAATGTTATGAAGACCTGGAGATACTCATCATCAATGTGTCAAAAGAGGACAAGCTTATAATTCTGTGTGATTTTAATTCCTGATTAGGCGTGGATTATCAGACAGAGGAATGGAATAGGAAACAGCAACAACAATGGTCGCTTGCTACTGAAGACTTGTGAATCAAATAATCTTCTCATCACCAACACTATCTTCAATTTACCTAAATGCAACAAAACTTCATTGATATACCATCATGACAAACATTGCCATTTAATAGATCATGTCATTATAAGGAGAAGAGACAGATTGGATGTGACAGTGGTGAAGGTGATGTGTGTTGCAGAGTGCTGGACCAGTCACAGACTTTATCTTCTCCAAACTAAACATTCAAATTCAACAACAGCAGTGGCCTGAAGGCAAGATGAGTACCAGAAGACTTAATGTCAACAGATTAGATCACTTCATGAGTAAACAGTTTGCTGCTAATTTGGAGGGAAAGCTGAGCCAACATATAGTTGCAGAAAAGGAGTTGGCAACTTTCC
>NW_020944947.1:0-5246 GCF_900497805.2 Vombatus ursinus | reverse complement strand
TGAGGAGGGCTGCCTCGAGACCCAGGGTACTCCCAGTCATAATCCAGGCCATCAAACCCATACTGGCGCAGGAATTTGATCACTTATTTGATGAAGGTCTGGCGGTTCTGATAAGTGGAAACCATGGTGGTGAATTTGAAGGAGACAGAAAGAAGCTAGAATAAGGAAATTCATGTGCAGATTGCACCAATCTGTGTACTTCCTCACCTTTCTGGGTGACTAGTAAAGCTCTGCTGATAAAACAGTTTAGACTGTGCCCATCTCCAGTTCACACTTTGTTTATTTGCTAGGCAATGGGGTTAAGTGGATTGCCCAGGGTCACATAGCTAGTAAGTACCTGAGGCTAGATTTGAACTTAGGACCTCCTAACTTCAGAGCCAGTGTTCTATCCACTTTGCCACCTAGCTGCCCCAGGATCCATTTCTTTAACAGATCCTTGTATGTCACAGTCTAGGAGTCCCTTCTCCAACCTGGTTGCCCTCTTTTGTATGTGCTCCAGAGTGTCATGTCCGTCCCTAAATGTGAATTGTATTGCTAAGCACTGTGTCCCAGCTGTGGTCTAAGCCAGGCAGAGTCCTTTTTGTTCTTCAATCATTGTAGAATATCAGAGCTGGAAGAGATCTCAGAGATCAAAGAGTCTAACACTTCCATTTTTCAGGAGAAGAAGCTCGAAATTTAGAAAGGGTGAGTTTTTTCCAGGTCACATTGCTGGTTAGTGTCAGAGCTGAGAATAGGACCCAGTTTCCCATCTCTTAGGTCTGTTAAAAATCTACTGGAATGAAGCCCAAGGAAGAATGCCCTTGTTTCAGACAATTTCTGCTCTAGTTACTTATTTTGTGTGTGTGTCTTTTAATCTTGGCCTTTTTGCTTCTCAGTTATGGTTTCTGTCTTATACTGTCAGATTCCTCAGGGCAGGGGAAAATCTGATCTCGGCTCTCTGCAAAGCACCTCCCTACTTAAGGAGAAGCTCAGAAGTCCTTTGGATTTCAGTTCTGATACTGGACTTACAGGGCAGTTCCAAAGTTCCAGCCTCCAATGGCCAGGAGAGTTTTCAGTTTTCTGTTCCTACAGAGAGAACAAAAAGGGAATGTTAAAAACTCCTTTCACTTGATAGTTTCTCATAGTCAGAGAGATTGGTTGGGTAGCTCGACAGGACGGTCCCTGAAGCAGGTCTGATGAGCTGCCAGAGGGCTTTTGGGGCTTGTCTTCTCCACTTATTTACACGTTCCTCATGGCGTGAAACGGTCAGTGAGTGTTCTCTGGCCTTTTGGGACCAAGACTACAGTGTGCTTATTCTTGAAACAGAAGGTACCGTCAGCATCTTGTTGCTTACCTGCCATGTACCTACTTTACAAACATAGCTGCCTCATTAGCAGAGGGTATGTAGCCTCTGTTCCGTCAGAGGAAATTGCAGATCTTAGTGTGAGAAGGAACTTCCACGGTTAATGGGGAATTTCTAGACGAATGGGGAATGGAATGGAATGGAAGGGAAGGGAATAGGGAAGGGAATAGGCATCTATTAAGACCTTCTATGTGCCAGGTCCTGTGCTAAATGCTTTATAGTTATTATCTCATTTGATTCTCATGACAACCCAGTGAGGTACATTCTGTTATCCTCATTTTACAGTTGAGGCAACTGAGGCAGACAGAGGTCAATTGACTTGGCCAAGGTCATACAGGTACAAAGTGTCTGAGGCTAGATTTGAACTCAGATCTTCCTGACTCCAGATAGAGTTCTCTAACCACTGGGCAACCAGCCTCTTTTTCCTCCTCCTTACTTGTTTTTCAAACCATTGAAGGATTTCACATCATTCCATTCGATTGTGGTGATCTCATTGTTACTCATTCTAGCAAAAGCATAGATCAAGTGAGTACAGAGGCAGGGGTCAATGTTATCCGGCGTGAATCTCCCCAGGCCTGGCCTGTACTGGGCCCAGTTGCTGAAGTAGCATGTCAGATGGTAGGCGGAGCCTGTTGGCATCAAGGAGCAAATGTCATGATGAGGGACAGCAGCAGAGCCTGCTCATTCATTCAATAAGCATTTATTAAGAACCTACTATGTTCCAGACACAGGCAATACAATGACAAAAATGAAATAATCCCTGCCCTCAAGAAACTTACATTCTACTGGGGGAAACAACATATACACAGGAAAATAGAAGGTATTGTATTATATAGAATTATGTAGCATAATTCTATATAGTTATGTAGTATAATTATGAATAAGGTATTATATTTATATATTATAAGGTAATATAAATGTGAACTTGATATAAAGTAATTTCGGGGGTAGAGGAGGGCACTAATACATGGGGGTATGAGAGTAGAGGGCTGTCAGTTATCCTTCAGGAGGTGGCACCTAGGTGGAGTTTATAATAATAGCAATAATAATAAGTAGCATTTACAGAACACTTGTAAAACATTTTTTATGTATGTTATTCATACGCTCCTCACAACAACCCTGTGAAGTTGATACAGTTATGATCCCTATTTACAGATGGGAAAAATGAGGCAGAAAGAGTTTAAGTGACTTGTCCAGGGTCATACAGTTAGGAAGTGTCTTAGGTGGGTATTGAACTCAGTCATTTATTTTCTTTTGTGTGTGTGTGTGTGGGAAATCGGGGTTAAGTGACTTGTCCAGGGTCACATAGGAAGTGTCAAGTGTCTGGTCAGAGTCCGGATATGAACTCAGGTTCTCCTGACTCCAGGGCTGGTGCTCTATCCACTGCGCACCTAGCCGCCTCTGAACTCAGTCATTTCTGACTCAAAGCCCAGTGTTTTATAGGCTAATGGAATGTCCAGGAGGATCACAGATAGTTCTTAATGATCTGGTGGAGGGCAGTGGTTTGGGGGAGAATCCCAAACAACATTTTATCCAAAAGTCATTTCCACCTGACTGTGGGATTTGTTAGTAGAGTGACTACTCTGAATCCAGTTAGCTCCAGCTACTAAAATAAATTGGCTTTCTCTGAGCTCCTAGAATGACCTATATACTGTACAAAGAAATGATCTGCACTGCATAATAGCTAGGAACAGCTTTGAGGCATCGTAGCTCATGGAGTACAGGACCTGCAGTAAGCAAGACCTGAGTGCAAATGTCCTTATTAGCTGTATGTCCCTGAGCAAGTCACTTAACCCTGTTTGCCTCAGTTCTTCATCTGTAAAATGAGCTGGAGAAGGAAATGGCAAACCTCTCCAGGGTCTTTGCCAAGAAAACCCCAAATGAGATTACAAAGAGTTGGATACAACTGAAATGATAGAAAAACAACAGTAATAGCTACTAATTACAAAGTGCCTACTAAGTGCCAGGCACTATACAAATATTATCTCATTTGATCCTTACAAGTACCCTGGGAGGCAGGTGACAGTATTATGCCTTTATTACATTTCACAATTGAATAAACTGAGACAGACGCTGAGTGACTTGCTCATGATCACACAAGTAATAAATGTCTGAAACAGAATTTGAACTCAGGTCTTCCTGAATCCAGGCCCAGTACTCTATCCACTGTACCAACTAGCTGCTGTTTGGATATTTAAGAATTGGCTAGGTCTATGAGGATCTTAGAAAAACAAGTGTGTATGTGTAGGGTGGGGAGAGAGGAAGCAGGAGCTTGTGACTTACCCAGCTGAGCAAGCAGCACCAGGGCCAGACCTAGAGAAGAAAAAAAAATTAGCAAAGATTTACTAACTATCTAATACACACCAGACCGTCTACTAGGTAGGTTCTGACGAGACAACAGAAATTGCATAGTCCCTGCCATTAAGGAGCTTATATTCTATCAGGGAATGATCTATGTGTCTCTAATTGTTTTCATGCCCTTGGTCTTGTGAGTACTAGGGGTCCAACTTATCTCAGCCATAGTGTTTTAAGTGGGTTTTCAGGGAAGCTAAGGATATTATGTACCAAAGGATGAAACCAAAATTAATGCACCCAGAAGTCAAGGTGGTGAGATCTCACTCATGTAGACGTTCCCACTCTGTAGGCTGCTTGCCCAGCGAATTACAGAATTCCAAAGAAGAGAGGGACCTGAGGTCATCAGGCCTAACCCATATAGGAATTCTCTCTGTAAGGTCCCTGACAAATGGTCATCCAGCTTGTGAGGGAGGTTCCCAGGAAAGAAGAGCCTACTATTTCAGCTAGATGGATCAATGGATAGAGTGTTGGCCTTGGAGTCAGCAAGGATGGAGTTCAAATTCTGCTTCAGATATATATGAGCTCTGTGACCCTAGGTTAGTCACTTACCCTCCAAGTTTGCTCATTTGTAAAATGGGGAAGGACTGGACAAATTGTAGTATATGATTGTGACGGAATACTATTGTGCTAGAAGAAATGATCAGCAGGATGCTTTCAGAAAAACCTGAAAAGACTTGTATGAACTGATGCAATGTGAAGTCAGCAGAACCAGGAGAACATTGTGCCCAGTCACAGCGATATCGTATGATGATCAACTGTGAATGACTTAGCTATTCTCAGCAACACAATGATCCAAGACAGAGTTGTTGTGAGGATCAAAGGAAATAGCACAGATAAAGTACTTTACCAACTAGAAATGCTTTGTTGTTGTTGTTACTAAGGCAGTCCTTTCTGCTTTTGGACCGCTCTAAATGTAACTCACATTGAACCAAAATCCACCTCTCTGACATTTCTACCCATAGCCTCTAGTTCTGACCTCTGGAGCCAACTTGGATAAGGTTAGTCCCTCTTGTCCAAAACATTTATGTAACTAAAGACTGCTCTCATGTCTCCTTCCTTGGGCAGAGGAGAGCAGGGACATCCCCTCCAAGCTTCTGGATTCCAGGTCTCACTTAATGAAGTTTAAGATTCCACCTTCCCATGTCAGAGCCAGACTCTTTAGGAGGCCAGAGGGCAGATTGGGGGCCAGAAGGATGTTGTCTAGGGTTTCCAGAACACACAGAGGCTCTATCTGCAGAATCATCCTTTCCTTCTAACCATCATCTGCCTTGGGTTGCACCAGTCATTCACCTGATTCGAATCGGATCCTATTTGTTTGAGGAGAATGTGCTGAATGGAGTCTTTCAAGGGATGGCTGGAACAGTGCAAATTCTATGGTGCATGCAACCAAATGAGTGAGAAGAAAATGTCATGGAGAGTTAATCTGAAAAAATAAGTGGTGTGTGTGCATGTGTGTGTGTGTGTGTGTGTGTGTGTGTGTGTGTGTGTACACAGTTGCCTTGTTCTCTCTGTCCTGCTTTCACTACAACAAAGGTTGCTGCATAGCTGA
>NW_020944946.1:0-5504 GCF_900497805.2 Vombatus ursinus | reverse complement strand
TCATTTCAGAGATGGGGAAACTGAGGATCAGAGAGGTGAAATGAATCCAGGTCTTCCTGGACATCATGCTGCTTTCCATTAGAAATATTCATGATGAATAAAATGAACGTCTTGTTTCTCTATCTTCATATCAAAAGTACCAAAGTTTAAATGTAGTCATTTCTTTACCCATATCATTGAATAATGAACTATTAATGAAGTTAAGCAATGTTCTGATCTTGTTTGTTCTAAGCTAGGTTCTGTTTGTGTGTTGGGTGGGCTCGGCCTGGTGTTTGGGTGGTCTGTTTCTCCCTTCATTTCTGCTGTTTGTTCTTTAAATTGTGTATTTTTAGAGGGAACCTGAGAAAGGTTTCCCTTTTCTGCATTGATCTATTTCTGAAGATGCTTAGTTTACCTCCTGTGCATCTGCTTCTTTTTCCAAATCTGAGCTTCACCCATTTCTCACTGATTAAACTTTTTCTCTTTCTTTCACATGGATGGCTAGGCCACCCAGGCACTGTTTGTTTCTGCAGCTCGATCTCTTTGCACATGACAGTAGTCATGAAGTGGCCATTGGTCACAAATGGCAGCATCCTAAATGTCTAGCATGCTGGGTAAAGTCCAACAAATGCTGAAAAAATAATCGTGTTTGGGCCAAAGTCAAAGGAATGCATTGTATTCCTTACCTGGAAATTCGGTCTCAGGTGAAGGGTGAAGGAAGGTGTCAGGAATAGGTTTGCGTCATTTCAGTTCACAAACACTTATTTGTCAAAAGAATGGTGCCAGAACACAAGGCTGCACCACATGACCTTCAGTTTCTGCTTTGAATTCTGTTGTTAGCTTTGTGCGAATCCTTCTACTGCTTTGGGTTTCCATTCTTTTAGTGAAAAACTCAAATTCTCTTTACCGGGAGGTGCTCTATTGGACTTGTTCTGCTCTGAAGTCTCAGTGAAGAAAGTGACTGGTCCTAAGGTCTGGTATGCCACAGCTCATGCTTTGAAAATATATCTGATCACACTGCTTCATGTTTTTGTACATCATCTCTCTCTTGTACTTAGGACATTCAAAGAAAGAACTGTAGAATCAGGGGAATTGGTTTCAGATTCTGCCTCTGACACATGCATACACATACATGCATGTATACATGTATATTCACACACGTATACACATATGTGTAAGTACACACATACACATCTACATTTTATACACATATATGAATTTCTCGAGAGCAGAAATTATTTCATTCTTTGGTGGGTCCCCAGCACTTATCACAGTGCCTAGTATATAGTAGTGCTTAATAAATCCTTATTGATTGCTTGACTGTGTGACCCTGGGTAAATCACTTAACCTCTTAGTGCCCCAAGTGACATTTTAAGACAGTGGTTCTCAAAGTATGGTCCTAGGACCCTTGGCAGCTCCTATGACCCTTCGAGGGGGTCCACAAGGTCAAAACTATTTTTATAGTAATACGAAGACATTTTAATCTCTAACACAACAAACATGGATAGATATAACCCATGTAGACAAAAGCTCTTTGGGAGGTCCTCAATATTTTCTAAGAGTGTAAAGGGTCCTGAGACCAGCAGGTTTGAGAATGGCTGCTTTAAGACTCAGGATTACAGGTGACTTGCTGTTTTACTTCAATGGAGAGAGTTTCTATCTGCAGATTTCCCTACATGGATGAACTCATTCCTGGACCAAAACCATAACACATGTATGTATACAGCATGTCAGAGAGAGCTGATGGAAAGCTGGCTCCCAGGTCAGGAAGACCTGGGTTCAAGTTTGCCCTTTGACACATATGTCTGTATAATCTCGAAAAGTCACCTTAACCTCAGAGTCCCCCACCTACCCACCCACCCACCCAAAGTCTCCAAGAACTTAGACAGAAGATTTTCCTTGAGAGAGGAAGCTCTTCACTTGGCTCCCTGGGCCAAGGAAATCATAGGTCACGTACACATACATGCATATGTAGATATTTATATATGTGTGTAAATACAGATGCACAAATCTCTGTGTGTAAACATACACACACACATATATGCACACAGAGAACTTGAAGGCTTATAAAGTACTTTCTCATAACAACCCTGAGAGGTAATTAGTGTGATATTTTTCCTGTCTTCAAGATGAGGAAACAGATTTTGAGAGGCTGAGGAGTTTTACTAGGGTCACACAACTAGTGAGAGTCAGAGTCAGGACCTGAACCCAGATCCCTTCTGCCTCCAAGTGCAGAGCGCCTGCCTCTCACTTACCTTCCATCCGGGGACAATGGGCTCCAAGTTGCCGCTGTCATAGGGCACCCCGGCTCCCAACCCTCTTCCTTTTCCCGACAGTCTCCCATGCCTGGAATAAATCTTCCTCCTCCCCTCTGCCTCCTGCCTTTCCTGTCTTCCTTCAGATTCCAGCTCAAATCCCATTTTCGACACGTTTTTTTCTGATTTCCTTTAATTCTGATGCCTTCCCTCAGTGATCACCTCCAATTTCATCTTTTGTTGTACTGAGTTGTTTGTATATTGTTTCGCCTGTTAGAGCATGAGCTCCTTGAGGGCAGGGACTGTCTTCTGCCTCTCTCTGTATCCCCAGCACTTAGCCTAGAGCCTGGAACACAGCAGGCACTTAATGAATACTTGCTGACTTGCCTCTTTATGTCCATGTGCCTTGAGGAACCCAACATTCCACCGGGTTCACAAAATTCTGTAGTCCAGACCTCACTTTTCCTCCCGCCCTCATGAACAAGTTCTCTTCTCTCCTAGGTGACTATGGCCAGCACTGGAATCAATGGAGGAGAGTCACTGGAAACTTGTGAGAGGGTCCTCTTTGCCCTCTGCATGGCCACATGGAATCAGATTTTGGATCCCTGGGTGCACATCCTGCTGAGGAGAGCTGTCCTCAAGAACCTCTACAAGGTCGCCCAGCAGTGCTGTGGAGTGCGCACCATCATCAGTTTGCATGCCTGGGAGTTCAGCTCCATTAAGAATTCCTTAAAGGTTGCCTCCATTTCAGAGAGCCCCCCTACTGAGAAAACAAGCTCACAGCCACCCACCCTCATGAGGCAATGAACTCATGGAGGCACAGCGAAGATGAGAAGAGGCTGAGGTTATTATCCTGTTAACTCGATAATTACAGCCTGCAGGTTTGAGGGCTGGGGCTGTCATAGCTGATGTGGTTGTATGTAGTCATTTGAATTAACTGGATAATTGCAAATCTCTGCTTTGCTTTATGTAGACACAGCCTCAAGGCAAAGTATGTGATGAAATGACATGAGGGCCATAGACTGAGGTCAACTTCATGGTCAACTGTGTTGGTGACTGGGTACATTCTCCTAGGTTGACCAAGGAGTCCCCAAATGAGCACTTAGACACCCTATCTAGAGCTGACCTGGAGAGGGGCTCAGATGCCATCATTATACAGATAAGAGAACCAGGGCCAAGGTAGCCTATTGACTTACCTAGGACCACACAGAAGTAAATGTGAAAGGTGACTTGGGGAATCCACCTGGCTCTGGTTTCTGGCTGGCTGGTACCCAGCTCTGACATGAGGCCCACGAGGCACACTCAGTGGGTTGATATTGCTGTATGTTTCTGATCTGGTCTGATCTCTCAGTGATTTTAGAGGCATCCTAGGCCAGGTCACAGAACCATAGAATTTCAGAGTGGGAAGAGGCCATCTTGTCTGACTCAAACCTGAAAAGAATCCCCAGTAAAGCTTAGCTGGCAAGTGGCCAGAAATCCTTGGTTTGGAGACCTCTGGGCAGTCCAAGGCACTTCTAACCCAGCTCATTAATTTCCTATTCTAAGGTACACTCAGGATACATGACCATTGTGGGGTGTGTGTGTGTGTGTGTGTGTGTGTGTGTGTGTGTGTGTATGTGTGTGGCCAGTCTATACATTTCTCTTTTTTTAGGCAATTGGGGTTAAGTGACTTGCCCAGGGTCACACAGCTAGTTAGTGTCAAGTGTTTGGTCTGAGGTCAGATTTGAACTCAGGTCCTCCTGACTTCAGGGCTGGTGCTCTATCCACTGCACCTCCTAGCTGCCCCCCCCACTCTATACATTTCTTAATGGTCAGTGTACAAAGCCCCAGATGGGGCTTATGGAGATTATCATCCTAAGAAGTAGGCACCAAATCTGTATCTAATTTAAATCCATTCTGTAGGACTGTATCGAGGACCTACTATGTGCCAGATACTGTGCTGGGCACTGAGGATAGACACAAAACCAGAACAAGCCCTACCTTCAAGGTGGTGGGGGTGGGGATGGGCACAACATGTATACAGGTGACTGAACCCAAAATGTCTACGAAGTCATTATGGGTAGGATGAACAATAGGGGTGCATTGGGAAATTTGTATGTCTTGTAGGAGGTATCCTTTGTTCTGAGCCCTCACCAATTTAGATTTCTTTGGCAGAGCCTCTGGACCACCAGAGCAGATTGGTTGTAGCCCTCCAAGGCTGCTGCCTAAATGTGATCTGTATCAGTGGATGGACTACTCACATGAAAGACATCACAGTTCCCAGAAATGGTCGAGTCAGGAAATGAGAGTTGGTGGGCTTTCACTGGGGGAATCACCAAAGAGGACCTTTTCACTTGAATGATGTTGGGGACATCAGTCTTACCCAGGGAAGCTAAAATCAAAGGCTCATCCCCATTAATGGTCACCCTTCAGAATTTCAGTCCTGTCCATGCAGGGCTCAGCAATGTACTTGAGTAATAATTAACTTCATTGAAATGTGGGACCTCAGAGCCTGCCAAGTTTAACCCCCCTCATTTTACAGATGAGGAACTCAGGGCCAGAGAGGTTCAATGACTAGCAGTGTTAAGTAGCAAAGCCAGGATTCAGAAGAGTCCCATGAGTCCCAGGCTAGATTTTCCTCCTTCCCACTATTATCCAGTGGAGTCATGTTGAGTTCCTTTAGAAGCATCACCTGAGTGAGTATCAGAGCTGCTGATGGTTCCTTTCTCCCTGTGGAAGGTGGTGATATCTAGGTGGTTGTGTCTAAGAAGACCAGATGATACAGATTTGATGCCGATTGTACTAAGGGAGTGACCTAGAAATCTGAGCTTTGGGGACCCATACATTGTTCAAGTAATTTCTCAGCCGTGAAGCATTTTCAGTGTTGGATCTTGTACTTGTTGAGGCCAAAGACCTTATGCAGATTTCCATGACTAACCTGAGCCCCCCACATATTCAGTCTCAAAATCTGATGGCAAGTGCAGACCATGCTGACCCCACTCTCTGCTTTTGCTGTTTTCTGTTCCCATTAGAATAAAAGCCGCTTAAGGGCAGGGACTATTTGATTTGCCACATTTACACTGATTATGAGAAGATGTAACTTTCTACCTATAAACAAGCTCATATTTCAGGTTTTCTTCCATCCAACTGTCTCTCCAAGTGAATGAATAAATGAAATGATCAAACATTTATTAAGTATTTACTATGTGCTGAGCACTATGCCGAGCACTAGGGATTAAATGTGGGCAAATCAAATAGTCCCTGCCCTTAAGCGGCTTTTATTCTAATGGG
>NW_020944945.1:0-2303 GCF_900497805.2 Vombatus ursinus | reverse complement strand
GCTTATTCCTCAACTTTTTTTCGTATTGCAATAGCTATGATTTTTTTGTAGAATGTAGAATAGAAATAGTAATAATGTGTATTTGCTTCACCTCTGATTTTACTGGAAAATATTCTAGCTTATCCTTATTGCAGATAATGTGTGCTTTTGGTTTTAGCTGCTACTTACTATTTTAAGGGAAACTCCATTTATTCCTATGTTTTTCTAGTAATTTAAAAACAAGGATATTATAAAAAGTCATTTCTACATCAACTAACATGAGCATATGATTTTGCTAATTTTACCATTAATATGCACAATTATGTTTATTGGTTTTCTTATATTGAATAATCCCTTCATTCTTGGTATCAGTTCATCCAGATTTTTGTGATATGTTGCTATAGTCTCTTTGCTAATTACTTATTTTTTTGCATTAGTATCATTAGGGAAATTGGTCTCTAAGTTTTTTTTTCCCCCTTTAGTTTCCCTGGTGTAGATGTCAAGATTTTATTTGGGTTACAATAACAATTTGGTAGGATTTTTTTATTTGCCAAGTTTTTCAGTTTATGTAGTATTGGAATTAATTGTCCTTTAAATGCTAGAACTCATTAATAAATATAACTGGCTTTGCTTTTTTGAGAATTCATTTATAGTTTGTTCCAATTTCTTTTTTGAAAAACAGTATTATTTAAGTATTCAATTTCCTGCTGCTTTAATCTGGGCAATTTAATTTTTGTAATATTAATTTCACTTAGCTTGTAAGTTTTATCAGCAGATAGTTGGGTGAAATAACTCCAAATTATTGTTTTTATTTAATTAGTTGTGAATTGGCCCTTTTTGATACTGGTAATTTGGCTTTCTTCTATTTCTTAACCAATAGCTAATGGCTCATCCATTTCATTATATTAAAAAACAAACTCCTGGCTTTATTAATTCAATAGTTTTGAATTTTATTTCTTTCCCAATTTTGTTAAACTGTTCTTTGATTTTTTCTTGTTTTTGTTTTCTACTTTGGTATTTAATTGAGGGTTTTAAATTTGTTATTTTTTTCTAGGGTTTTTTTTTAGTTGCATTTTCAATTCATTGACTTATCGATGAAAAGTATTTTGTTGCTCATTAGTTTCAGTCAAGTTCAGCTCTTTTTGACCCCATTTAGGGTTTTCTTGGCAAAGATGTGAGAGGGGTTTATCATTTTTGCAGATAAGGAAATTGAGGCAAACATGATTACAGGACTTGTCCAGGATCTACCAGTATTCCTGACTGCAATCCCTGTCTACAGTGCAAACACTATTATAGATTTCATAAAATAGTTTGAATAAGTAGAACCAGAACATTATCAGAACAATTTTGAAATCACTAGCCCTATTTAATTTGCTCTCCCAAAAACAGAGTAAAAGGATAGATGAAAGTACCTTCTGATAGATAGTATAGTATCTAATAAAGACTTGTTGGCATTATCTTGTATGAATCAGTCACAGCAGGGTAGCTTCCTAACTTCATGCTATCCTGTCAAACTGTCTGATCAATTCCTCCATTTCCTTATTTCTTTTTCTTTTTTTAATTCCTGTTTCCTTCCTTCCTTCCTTCCTATTTTCTCCTTCTTGAATTACTATGTTTACATGTTCACTTGATGAAATTTGCAAATGTACCTACTTGAATGTCTGAGAACTCAGAAATAAGTTGAGAGTAACAACTTACATTTGCTTACATTCATAAACCTCTTCCTCCCTCATTAAGTAAACTCCACACAAAATTTTGTCTCTAGGGAGGGCTCCTTTTAGTAAAGAAGTAATTATGTTTTATCAAATAATGTAAGCCTTGTTATTGGCTATATTTTCTATGGCTTCATCAAACCTTTGTTTCTACATGTGTGACTTTGAATACTTCAAATAGAAATGTGAGAGCACCAGTAGACTCCCTAATGGTAAGCATACATTTAACTGTGAATGAGTAGATATTTCAATATGCTTTGATCATGTTGTTTCTCTCCCTCTGAGAAAATTTTCTTGACAGAAACCTAGCAGAGGGACCCCATCCCCTTATTAAAAAAAAAAACCAGACATTTGCATCAGGCAGAAAACAAATACATTTAGACATGTGAATACCTTAACAACATCTTACATTCATTAAGGGTGCCTTTATTCACCACTATAGAAATACACACATTGTCCTACCCTTACTGTAGTTCTTCTTTCTAACCCTAACCCTCACCCTAATTGTCTGGTACATAATAGAGATATTTATCAGTGACTAAGGACTTAAAATATTTTACCATCGTAAACCAGGCAGTAATTTGACTTGCCTCAATGATAAATTCCTTTTTT
>NW_020944944.1:0-3892 GCF_900497805.2 Vombatus ursinus | reverse complement strand
GCAATACCACTTCTGGGGTTGTAAGCCAAAGAGATCATATAAATGGGGAAAGGACTCACATGTACAAAAATACTTATAGCAGCTCTTTCTGTGGTATCAAAGAATTGGAAATTGAGGGGATACCCATCAATCAGGGAAGGTCTGAATAAGTTGTGGTATATGAATATAATGGAATACTATTGTGCTATAAGAAATGGTGAACAGGCAGACTTCAAAAAAACCTGGAAAGACTTACATGAACATGAGAGTGAAATGAGCAGAATCACGAGAACGTTATACACAATAAGAGCTACGTTGTCCAATGACTGACTTTGATACACTTAGCTCTTCTCAGCAATGCCAGGATCTAAGACATCTCCAAAGGCCTCATGATGGAAAATGCTATCCACATCCAAAGAAAGAACTATGAAGTTTGAATGCAGATCAAAGCAGACTATTTGCTCTTTTTCTTCTTCTTTTTCTTTGTTTCCTTTTTCTCGTGGTTCCTCCTATTGGTTTTAATTTTTCTTTACAACATGAGTAATGTGAAAATATGTTTAATAGGAATGTATATGTAGAGTCTATATCAGATTGCACACTGTCTTGGGGAGTGAGGTGGGAAGGGAAGGGGAGAAAAATTTAAAACTCCAAAGGTTATTGAAGTGATTGTTGAAAACTAAAAATAAATTAATTAATAAAAAAGCCACCTAAATATAATCATGACTGACTATGTGACACAGTGGCTAGAGAACTGGGCTTGGGAGCAGGAAGATTCATCTTTCTGTGTTTTAATCTAGCCTCAGACACTTACTAGATGTGTGACCCTGGGCAAGTCACTTAACCCTGTTTGCCTCATCTATAAAATGAGCTGGAGGAGGAAATGGCAAACCAGTCCAGGAGTATCTTTGCCAGGAAATTCCCAAATGGGGTCACAGAGAGTCAGACATGACTGAAAAATGACATCACAACAACACACATAATAATAATTCCTGTTTTCATTTATGATCAATCCTATTTCTCTTATATTTTGTTTATGAAAATGTTTCCTCTTTGGGAGTGATTATTAAGTTCAGACTAAATTTAAAAATGAAAGAATCCTTGGCTTCCTTCAAGACTCCAGTCAAAAGCCACCTTGAACAGTTGCCCAAGCAACTTGGGCCTTCCCCTGTGAGACTGATTACCTTCTGTGTATTCTTTGTATGTCCTGTAGGCATCCAGTAGACCCACTAAACAGAGAGTTGAGTCTGGAGTCAGGAAGAACTGAGTTCAAATGCTGCCTCAAACAACTACCTAGTGTGTAACACTGGCCAAATCAGTCTCTGTCTGCCTCAGTTTCCTTATGTTAGAGAATGAGGAAGGTAACACCACCCCTCCAGGTTGTTGTGAAGCTAAATCAAACAACAAACACATATTAAATGGCTGCTTTGTGGCAGATACCATACTTAGTGATGGGGATGAAAAAAAAAGGTACACAACAGTCTCTGCCCTCAAAGAGCTCAAAAAATAGTGGGAGGAACAACAAGCAAATCACTTTTAAACACGCTATAGGCAAGATAAATAGGATGTAATTAAAAGAGGGAAGACCCTGGAATGAAGAATGGTTGAGGAAGGCTTCCTGTAGAAAGAGAGATTTTAGTTGGGACTTGAAGGTAACTGGGAGACACAAAGGAGGAGAAGGAGTATATTGGCTATGGAGGCTAGCCAGAGAAATTTCTTGGGGCCAAGAGATCTTCCTGGAATAGCAAGGGAGACAATGTCATCAAATCCAAGATGAGTAAGGTGTAAAGGAATGCAAAAGGAAGGTGATGCCTAGCTCTGGAAGGGCTGAATGCAAAGGGATTTTGCATTTGATTCTGGAGGTGGTAGAGAATCAGTGCACTTTATTGAGTTTGGGATCCACATGGTTGGATCTTTGATGCATTGGTGTGGGACAGTCTTGGATTAGGCCAACCCACCAGTAGATTATTGCAGTGAGGTGATGAGGGTCTGAACTAAGAAGGTTGAAACATCAGTGGAGAGAAGGGGATAGATTACAGAGATGCTGCAAAGGAGAGAGTGGAAAAGGTGGAATGAGAGGATTCAAAGGCACCTGAATGTGAGCCTTGGGGATAGGGAGGATTATGTTTCTGAGAAGAAAGAAAATGGGTTCAGTTCTACACATGCTGATACTAAGTCATCTTGAATAAGTCATCTAGTTCAAATTGTCTACAAGGCATTTGGGAGCAGAAGGGGCTCAGCTTCAATGGCCTCAAACTTTAAAGTCTAATGAGAGATAAGGTACCCAGATGAGGGTAATTGAGAGGCATTATTAAAAGTCGATACATATTTCTTGTTTGTTTGTTTGTTTTTAGGCAATTGGGGTTAAGTGACTTGCCCAGGGTCACACAGCTAGTAAGTTTCAAGTGTTGGGTCTGAGGTCGAATTTGAACTCAGGTCTTCCTGACTTCAGAGCTGGTGCTCTATCCACTGCGCCATCTAGCTGCCACTACATATTTCTTAAATGTCTACTCTCAGCTAAGCACTGTAAAAAGGGCCAGGCATACAAATATGAATAAACATAGACAGTCCCTAGTCTCAAGGACCTGACAATCTAAGGACAGAAGACAATACCCAAAAGGAAGCAGGAAATGGGGGAGGGGAGAAGGTATCCAATGTGAAGGCAGGGGAGAGAAGTGAGTCTGAGAAGGTCCCAAAGTGTGGGGTCAGGTCAGAAATGAAGAGATATCTGAGATGAGCTTTCACCTTAAATGGAGGTTTCGAGTTCATTAACCTGCCTCAGGGTGGTGAATGATATATGTGGAAAGACTGGGAAGGAAAGAAGTTTGGAATAGATTTTCTTTGGAGTGATTTATGAGAGAATCAATGTGGGATCAATTATTAATCTATAAAATGAGTGACTGCACTTCTATATTGTGAGACCATACTATGAAAAAATGCTATGTAATGAAAATTAGTGATTCAAGAGACCTTAGGGTAAAGGACAGGCTTGTAAATTCTTGGGAATCTCAAAAAGTAGGAAAGGATCCGTAAATTCATTACCTGTTCAGAATCTAATTAATAGAAATAAGGGAAGTTAAAGGTGAAATATGGATTCCAAATAGATCTTAAATTAGATGTTTTAAAGAAGAAATCAGGGCAGCTAGGTGGCACAGTGGATAGAGTGACAGGCCTGGAATCAAGAAGACTCCTACTCCTGAGTTCAAATTTGTCCTCAGACACTTACTAGATGTGTGACCCTGGGCAAGTCACTTACCCCTGATTGCCTCACCAAAAAAAAAAAAAAAAAAAAAGAAGAGAGAGAGTTAGACCATCTCCATTTTTATACCATTGGATCAAAGAAAACTTGGTCCCTGCACCCTCCGTCTATGTATACTCCTTCTAACTGCCCTAATGGCCAGGAACCCTGAGTGTCTTCCCTGCCCAGATTTTTTTTTTGTTCTTTTTTTGACTAGATAAAAGAGGCCATTCTTTGTCTCATTTCTTGCCTAGCCAAGGTCTCCCACTGCATCCTGGGACATCTCCAGTCATCCTGATCGATATCTGGCCACTGGACCCAGAGATTCTGGAGGAGAAAGTGAGGCTGGTGACTCTGCACAGTCCTGCCTCACTTTGATCCAATTCAGGTGCATATCATGACGTCACCTCCGAGATGTGGTGGTTCCCTTTAAGAATGAAGGAGAAAGAACTACCTCTGAGCAGGAAAGGAGCTGCCCCATGGGAGACCCAACTGGAATGAGTCAGCTGGGAAACACAGCTTGCTTGCTGTCTTTCTTTCTTTCTTTTTCTTTTTGTTTTCTTTCTTTCTTTCTTTCTTTCTTTACCTCCCCTCTGTCCACGTAGGGTATCATGCCCTCATTTTCATGTGCTCTGCCCAAAGGGAATGTAAGTTTTACACTTACTCAAACATTTTTTC
>NW_020944943.1:0-3833 GCF_900497805.2 Vombatus ursinus | reverse complement strand
GGAAAACAAATCCTTGTGAATTTTGGCAATCTGAGAGTCCAGTGTGTGTCACCATTTAGCTTATGGGCAACATAGAAATGAATGCAATGTTCACTTTGTCCAATTTTTTTATTTGGTGAGGACAAAAATTAGGCCTAAGGAAATTTGCTTACTGATAGAAATGGAAAACTATACATTCTACTGGTGATGATGATGATGATGTTCAGAGATGATAAGTGAAGAGAAGTATGTCATAGTAGAGAACTATATTCCATTGTTGATACAAATTCTGAATGTTTCCAAGTGTGTAGCAATACATAGACTAAACACAGAATAGCACCAAGATAAGGAGGTGGATTTGGCACTTTTAATATTGTCACATTGATGGCATGTCAGCATATCTTCTGTACATAAATACACTTTCCTGAAAAAAGGTCTTTAGTGCATATTGCTTATTATGGAAGAACATGCTATATTAAGGATAACATCTAGAATTATATTCAATACTTCACTAATGTAAGCAGACATTTGATGTTGGCCTTTTTTCCAACTGGTTATTATTCTCTATTGTTCTGATCTCATGTGATTCTCCAGTGTATCCCTAATTACTCACATAATCTTTCCACATATGTTTGAGATTTCAGCATATGTCATTTAATAATATTTTGGGTATAATAAAAAGCACATAAAAGTAAATTGTGACAGTACAAATGAGTGCTCTATGAGTTGAATTTTTTAAAAGTGTATTTTATTTATTTCTTTAAATATTCCCCAATTACACGTAAATTTTTAACCTTTTTTATTTTGAGTTCTCTCTGTGTCTCTTTTTCTCTCTCCTATCACTGTCTTTGATAAGAAGGCAAATAATATTATATCAATTAAATAATGTGGAGTCATGTAAAATATATTTTCATATTAGCTATTGCAAAAGAAAACACAAACAACAAAAAGTACAGGAAAAATAAAGAAAATTTAAAAAATATGCTTTGATCTTCATCCTAACTCCATCAGTTCTGTGTCTGGAGAAGGATGTAATTTTTCATCCTGGGCCTTTTGAATTTTCTTGCATCAGTGACTTGATATAAGCAGCTAAGTTTTTCACAATTGATCATCCTTATGATATTTCTATTACAGTGTACAATGATCTCCTGATTCTGCTTACTTCACTTTGCATTAGTTCAAATAAGTATTCCCAGGTTTTTTCTAAAATCATCCCACTTGTCATTTCTTATAGCACAATAGTGTTCCATCACCATCATATACCACAACTTTTTTTTAAACCTTTCCTCAGTTGATGGACAACTTTTTAATTTCTAATTCTTTGCCACCACAAAAGAACTACTTTTTAGTATTTTTGGATGAGTAGATCAGTTTCACTTTTCTTTTATCCCTTTGGGATACAGACTTAGTAGTGGAATTTGCTGCATTAAAGAGTATGCGCAGTTTTATAGCCCTCTGGGCATAGTTCCCAATTATTCTTCTGAATGAGTGAACCAGTTGGCAACTGTGTTTTAGTATCCCAATTTTTCCATATCCCTTCCAGCATTTGTCATTTCTTTTCTGCCATATTAGCCAATCTGACAGGTGAAAGCATATCACAGGCTTTTTGTTAAAATTTGCATTTCTATAATCAATAAAGATTTGGAATACTTTTTCTTGTGATTATTAATAGCTTTCATTTCTTCTTCTGAAAACTGTCTGTTCATATGCTTTGATCATTTATCAGTTAGAGAAGGTTTCTTATATTTATAAATTTGATTCTGTTCTCAGTATATTTGAGAAATGAGTCCTTTATCAGATAAATTTGCTCAAAATTTTCTCCCCAGTTTCACGTTTTCCTTTTATTTGTCACTGCATTGGTTTTGTTCCTGCAAAATTTTTTTTTTAATTTCATGTTATCAAAATTATCTGCTTTACTCCCTGTAATCTTCTCTAGCTCTTGTTTGGTCATAAAGTCTTCCTTTATCCATTCATCTGACAGGTACATTTCCCCATGATCCCATAATTTACTTATGATATCATTCTTTATGTCTAAATCATTTGTCCATTTTGACCTTATCTTCATAGATCATATGAGATGTTGGTCTATACCTAGTTTCTGCCAAACTGCTTTTCAGGTATACAAAATTTTGTTATATGCTGAATTAGTCGTATAAGCTTAGACCATTGAATTTATGTAACACTAGATTAATATGGTCATTTACTATGGTATATTGTCTAACTAATCTGTTCCACAGCTTCATCAGTCTATTTCTTGGCTGATACCAGATTGCTTAACAACATTGTAATATTTCAAGCTAGCAATCTGGTACTGCCAGGCCACTTTGCTTCATATTTTTCCTATTCATTCCCTTGATAATCCTGACCTTTTGTCCTTTCAGATGAATTATGTAATTATTCTTCTAGCTCTATAAAATAATTCTTTGGTAGATTCATTGGTAACAGAATTGAATAAGTATGTTAACCTAGTTATAATTGCCATTTTCTTTATATTGGCTTGCCCTACTCTTCAGTGATCAATATTTTTCAGTTGTTTAAATCTGTCCTTATTTGTGTGAAAAGTGCTTGATAATTGTGTTCATATAATCCCTGGGTTCATCTTGATAAATAGACATCCAAGTATCTTGTATTGTTTGCAGTTATTTTAAATGTAATTTCACTTTCCATCTCTTCCCTCTCAGAAGACTTATGTGGATTTATTTTACATCTTGCACTTTGATGAAAATCTGAATTATTTCAACTAGTATTTTTTTATTTGATTCTCTAGAAGTCTCTAACATCCTATCATCTGCAAAGAGTGATAGTTTTGTTACCACATTATTTATTCTAATTTTTTCAATTTATTTTTCTTCTCTTCTTGCTATAGCTAACATTTGTAGTACTATAGTGAATAATAGTAGTGATAATGGCCATCCTTCTTTCACTCCTGATCTTATTGGGAAGGAAGTCTTGTATCTTATTACCATTTCAGATAATGCCTGCTGATGGTTTTAGGTAGAGACTACTTATGATTTTATAAGGAACTTCCATTTATTCCTATGCTCTCCAGTGTTTTTTTTTAATAGGAATGGGTACTATATTTTATCAAAAACTTTTTAGCATTTATTGAGATAATAATATGATTTCTTTTGGTTTTGTTATTGATACGGTCACTTATGTTGATAGTTTTCCTAATATTGAATGAGCCTTGCATTCCTGGTATAAATCCCACCTGGTTGTACTATATGATCTTTGTGACATATTGCTCTAATATCCTTGCTAGTGTTGTATTCAAAATGTTTGTATCAATATTAATTAAGGAAACTGATCTATAGTTTTCTTTCTCTGTGTTAGGTATCAATACCATAATTGTGTCATAAAAGGAATTTGGCAGGACTCCTTTATTTATTTTTTTCTAATAGTTTATATGGCTTTAGGATTACTTTTTCCTTAAAAATTTGTTAGGATTCACTTGCAAGTCCATCTGGTCCTGGTGTTTTTTTTTTTTTTTTTTCCTTAGGGAACTCATTGATGGCTGGTTAATTTTTTTATTTTTTGCAAGGCAATGGGGTGAATTGACTTGCCCAGGGTCAGATTTGAACTCAAGTCTTCCTGAATCCAGGGTCAGTGCTCTTTCCACTGTGCCATCTAACTGTGCTGCAATTTCTTTTTCTAAAATAGGGTTACTAAAGTATTCTATTTCCTCTTCTTTTAATCTGGACGATTGATATTTTGTAAATATTCAGCCATGTCACTTAGATTGTTAGTTTTACTGTCATATAATTGGGAACATAAATTATAATACTTGCTTTAATTTCATCATCTTTGGTGATGCATTTACCATGTTCATTTTAGTTAAAAATAATTTGTTTTTT
>NW_020944942.1:0-4420 GCF_900497805.2 Vombatus ursinus | reverse complement strand
TTGCCAGGAAAGGTCTGTTGCCCCAGAAGGAGAGTGGAGCACAGTCCATCTCAGGCTGTGCCACTACAGGCCTCACCAGAGGAGTTCAGCTGTGAAGGTAAAGGTGATGAAATAGGGAGTGGCTACTTCTGGATCTCTCAGCCCACAGAGGGTAACTGGGTCATGCTAACACACATGATTTGCAGCCACAAAAGAATGGGAAACCTGGTCATAGTGCCAGGAGATAAAGTGCCAGCTTTCCATCACAGACTACAGCACATGCCAGGAAAATAATAAACACTTAATTCCTTAGATCATACCACTGTGGAAAAAGGGAAAGCACACACATACACAGACACACATATGCACACACGCATGCACACACACACCAGTAGTAGTGGGTACTAATTGTAAAAATTCATTCCAGAATTTCCACCTCCAGGAGCTAAGACAGCAGAGTAAGAAGTAAATCACTCTTACCCTCCCATATCAACCACTGGAAGCCCAGAAAATACCAATCCAGGAAAAACCCTGGAATGACTGAACCAGAAGAAAGATGCAGTGCAGCAGTACAGTAGCTCAGGTAGCTTTAGGGATTAATGGGAAAGGGCCCTCTTGCCCTGGGGGAAGGGAAGCAGTACAGAATGGGAGGCATCCCAGCAAGCTAGCAGAAAGCCCCACCTCGGCATACCAGGAGGAGATCCTGAACCCCAGGTGGTGGAGCAGGCAAATAGCAACACCAGGACCCCCAAGTGTCTCAATGAGGGTGGGGGAACTGGTGGAAACCAGCTCAGAAAACCACCAGGTGCCTTTGTATTCTACAGCAACCAGCTCTCCCAGTGCCTCAGCAAAACTCTGTGAAGTACTCCAAGGGCCACCATGTGGTTAATAGCCCTGCAACATCCATCTCAAAGGACCCGAAAAAAGCAAAAGGAAAGGAAGAGCAGGCAACTTCCAGGGGCCAGACTACCTGATCCTACCCCTAGAGTTCCAGTGTTATGGATTCCAGCACAACACCAGGTAAGCTGCCAGAACCCTACAGCCTCCAATTGCCAACATTGGAGGCCCCAGCACACAAAGCCATCGACCAGGCCCTAGGCTCCCAACACAAAAAGCTTGGGTCAATGCCCTCTGCTCCCCAGCAGGAGAGCCCAATCTCTTTAAAGGCCAGGAAATAAGCAATCACCATGAGCAAAAAGAAACATATGATAGATTCTTATTGTGAGAACAGTGGAGATCAAGGCAGAAATTCTGAAGAGGACATTGTCAACAAACCTACATTTGGAACCTCAAAAAGGAATAGGAACTCATCTGAAGCCCAAAAAGCCTTCTTAGAAGAACTCAAGAAGGATTTTAAAAGTCAAATGAGAGAGGTAAAAGAGTCCCTAAAAAATATAATGGGACAACTGGAAAAAAAAGTACATTGAAGAAAACAAGTCCCTAAAATATAAAATTGGCTAAATGGGGAAGGAGGTACAAAATCTGATAGAAGAAAACAATTGGTTAAAACTTAGAATTGGGCAAATAGAAGCTAATAACTCTATGAGAGAGAAAGAATCAGTCTAACAGAAACAGAAGAAAGAGAAAATGTATGAAAACATAAAATACCTCATTGGCAAAACAACTGACCTAGAAAACTGGTCCAGGAGAGATGATCTAAAAATTATTGGTCTACCTGAAAACCATGATGAAAAAAAGAGCCTGGACAGTATCTTTCAGGAAATCATAGGGGAAAACTGCCCTGAGGCCCCAGAACCAAAGGGTAAAATAGCCATAGAAAGAATCCTCCAATCACCTCGTGAAAGAGATCCCAAATTGAAAACACCAAAAAATATAGTAGCCAAATTCCAAAATTACCAGGTCAAAGAGAAAATACTGCAAACAGTCAGAAAGAAACAATTTAAATATGATGGAACCACGGTGAGGATTAGACAGGACCTTGCAGATTCTAC
Source organism: Vombatus ursinus (assembly GCF_900497805.2). NCBI lineage: Eukaryota > Metazoa > Chordata > Mammalia > Diprotodontia > Vombatidae > Vombatus > Vombatus ursinus. The sequence continues at coordinate 2,489 of NW_020944942.1, read as the reverse complement.
ATTAAAATACTGTAGGGTGTGCAATATGATATTCTGCAAGGCAAAGGAGCTTGGATTACAATCAAGAATCAAGTACCCAGAAAAAATGAGGATGATCTTTCAGGGAAGGAGATGGATATTCAATGAAATAGGGGACTTCCAAACCTTTCTGATAAAAAGACCAGAGTTCAACAGAAAATATGATCTTCAAATACAAGACTCAAGAGAGACATAAAAAGGTAAACAAGATAGAAAGATACAACATGTTGTTAATAAGGTCACACTGCTTACGTCCTTCCAAGGGAAGATGACACTTGTAACTCTTGACAACTGTATTGTTATTACACAACGTTAAAGGGGTATACATAAAGTGGGTGGATATAAGTTGATTTTGATGTAATGATAAAAAAATTCTAATCAAGTGGGTTAAATGAATCCAAGTAAGTGGATTAATCTGGTCTAAGAAAATTACTGAGAGAAAAGGAAAGGAGGAGGCAGACAAGGGTAAATTACATTACAGGAAAAGGCACAAAAACCTATTATAGCAGAGGTAAAGAAGGGAGGGAGATGAGCATTGTTTGAACTTTACTTTCATCAGATTTAGCTCAAGAAGGGAATAACATAATGAGTTAGGCATAGAAATCTAACTTGCCCTATAAGGAGTGGGAGGGAAAAGGGAAAAGAAAAGGGAGAGGGGATAGAAGGGAGGGAAGAAGTAGAAAAGGTAAAGGGGAAGAAAAGGGAGGGAGCTAACAGAAGGAAGGCAAAACTGAGGAAGGCCGTGGTCAAAAGTGAAACACTTGTGAGGAAGAAAAGGAGAAACAAAAGCAGAAATGGGTGCAGGAGGGAAGGATGGAGAGAAAGACATAGGTAGTAATCACAACTGTGAATGTGAATGGGAGGAACTGTCCCATAAAATGGAAGTGGATAGCAGAATGGATTAAAAATCATAATCCTACAATATGTTGAAATTGAAGGTATTAGAATAAGCAAAGAAGAAACAAAGCTATCACTCTTTGCAGATGATATGATGATACACTTAGAGAATCCTAGAGGATCAAGTAAAAAACTACTTAACATAATAAACAACTTTAGCAAAATTGCAGGCTATGAAATAAACCCACATAAATCATGAGCATTTCTACATATTACCAACAAAGCCCAACAGCAAGAGACAGAAGGAGAAATTCCATTTAAAGTTACTGTAGATATTATAAAATATTTAGGAGTTTGCCTACCAAAACAAACCCAAGAACTCTATGAACACAATTACAAAACATTTTTCACACAAATAAATTCAGATCTAAATAATTGGAAAAACATCAGTTGCTCATGGGTAGGCTGAGCTAATGTAACAAAAATGGCAATACTACCTAAGCTAATTTACTTATTCAGTGCCATACCAATCAAACTACTAAGAAATTATTTTATAGAATTAGAAAAAAATAAAAATAATAAGATTCATTTGGAAGAAGAAAAGGTCTAGAATATCAAGGGAACTAATGAAAAGAAATACAGGGGAAAGTGGCCTGGTCACTCCAGATCTTAAATTGTATTATAAAGCAGCAATCATCAAAACTGCTTGGTACTGACTAAGAAATAGAGTGGTGGATCAGTGGAATAGGTTAAGTATGCAAGACACAGTAGCCAATGACTACAGTAATCTATTATTTTATAAACCCAAAGACCCTGGCTTCTGGGATAAGAAGTCACTCTTTGACAAAAACTTCTGGGAAACTGGAAAAGTGTATGGCAGAAACTAGGCATAGATCAAAATCTCTTGCCATATACCAAAATAAAGTCAAAAGGGGTTCATGATTTAGATATAAAGGCTGATACTATAAGCAAACTGGGAGAGTAAGGAATAGTTTACCTATCAGATTTATGGAGAAGAGAATAAGTCATGATGAAACAGGAGAGAGAGAACATCATGAAAAGCAAAATGGATAACTTTGATTACATTACATTGAAAAGTTTTTGCAGAAACAAAGCCAATGCAACTAAGATGAGAAAGAAGGTAGAAAACTGGGAAAGAATTTTTACAACCAGTGTCTCTGGTAAGGGCTCATTCCTAAAATATAGAGATAATTAAGTCAAATGTATAATACAAGTCATTCCCCAATTGATAAATGGTCAAAGGATATGAACAGGAAATTCTCCGATGAAGAAATTAAAGCCATCTCTAGTCATGTGAAAAAATGCTCTAAATCACTATTGACTAGAGAAATGTAAATCAAAGCAAAACTACAATACCACATCACACCTATCAGATTGACCAACATGACAAAACAGGAAAATAATAAATGTTGGAGAAGATGTGGGAAAATTGGTGCACTAATGCATTGTTGGTGGAGTTGCAAAATGATCCAACCATTTTGGAGAGCAATTTGGAACTATGCCCAAAGGCCTATAAAAATGTGCATACCCTTTGACCCAGCAATAATACTTCTTGGGCTATATTCCAGAGAGATCATACAAATGGGAAAAGACCCACATGTACAAAAATATTT
>NW_020944941.1:0-1653 GCF_900497805.2 Vombatus ursinus | reverse complement strand
TTTCATAATGTTCTCTATCCCTTGTTTGTTCATAAATTCTTGTTGTCCATAAATGACAGGTAAACTATTTCTTGCTCTCCTAGTTTGCTAATAGTGTCAGCCTTTATATTTAAATTTTGACTTTATTTTGGTATACAGTGTAAGATGTTGTCTATGCCTAGTTTCTGCCACACTATTTTCTAGTTTTCCCAGAAGTTTTTGTTAAATAGCAACTTCTGATCCCAGAAGCTGGAGTCCTTGAGTTTGTCAAACAGTAGAATAATACAGTCTTTGACTACTGTTTCTTGCGTAACATATTCTACTGATCCACCACTCTATTTCTTAGCCAGTGGTAAGTAGCTTTGATGATTGCTGTTTTATAATGCAATTTAATATCTGGTATGGCTTGGCCACCTTATCTTGCATTTCTTTCCATTGGTGCCCTTGATATTTTGGACCTTCTGTTCTTCCAGATGAATTTTGTTATTTTTTTCTAGCTTTATAGAATAATTTCTTGGTAGTTTGATTGGTATGGCACTGAATAAGCACATTCCCACAGCTTATCCTACTTTCTATCTCTTTTTACTGTGTCTTTCCTCAGAAATGTTTAATTTCTGAGCACTGCCTCCTGCCCTCTTTTCTATTCCACCCTTCTTATATCCCATTTCCCTCCTACATTCCTATACAGTAAAATAGCTTTTCTATTTCTGAGTGTGTGTTATTGCTTCTTTGTACCAATTCTGATGGTAGGTAATAAGGTTCAAAAGTTGCCAACCATCTCCTCCATCTTCCCATCCACTGTAAAAGTTTTTTTGATGCCTTTTTCATATGAGGTAATCTATCCATTCTACACTTCACTTCCCCTTTCTTTCAGTGCATTTCTCTTTCTCACTTTTTAATTTTATTATTCTTTTTAAATCCTTCCATTGAGGGGGAGAGGCAGGGCCAAGAATGCAGTGTAAAGGCAAGGACTTGCCTGACATCTCCCCCAAACCCCTTTAAATACCTTTAAAAATGACTCTAAACAAATTCCAGAGTAGCATAACCTATAAAAACATGGAGTGAGACAAATTTCTGACTGAAAGACAGTAGGAAAGATCTGTTGTTCCAAGGGAACGGAGGAGCCCAGTGCAGCAGAGGCTGGACTAGTGCAGACCTGGCCAAAGAAGCAGGCCTCTGGGAAATGGAATAACCAGTTGTAGTGGTGGTTTCCAGACCTCTCAGCCCACAAATGATAAAGACAACTTAGAAGGTCACCAGGAAAGGTCTGTCACACCTGGTTGAGAGTGGAGTGCAGTCCAGCACTGGTTGCACCAGCACAGTCCTAACCACAGTCAACCAAGACTGTGCCTTGGTAGCTAGTGAATATGCAGCAGCAGCTGCTGTAGCAGCAGGAACTCAGAGCCCACACACAGTAAGAGGGTCAAGCAATTGGTCAGAAGGAGATTGCAGAGGTCTTTTTGCTGGTGCTAGGGCAAGACTCTGCTGCTTTGCCCATATTTGAATCTGGGTTACAGTCTTGGGTGGTTGTCTCAGGGTGAAGAGGAGCACTAGCACAGCAGAGCTTGTGGCCACAGTGGAGGGGGAATTCCTCACAGTTCCAGGGCAGAAAAGAGTGCTTGGGTTGCTCATAAGTCAGAACACACTGATAAAAACCTCTCCTTTGATCACATC
>NW_020944940.1:22387-24755 GCF_900497805.2 Vombatus ursinus | reverse complement strand
GCCCAAGACATACTGGATCGTTGATTGGAAAGCTATATCGCGCCAAGTGGGGAGAGGCCGCAGAGACCCTGGAGCAGGCCTCAGAGGACTGAATCGTGGGCAGCTGTGGCAGTTTCCAGACTTCTCAACCCACGAACACCAAAGACAACTTAGAAGGTCAGTGGGAAAAGTCTGTGTCAGTGGAGAGAGAGAGAAGCCGGTGGTCTCAGCTCCAGTTCCCGAGCTCAGCGGGGGCAGCGGCTACCTTCTGAGCTTGTAGTAGCTGTGGAGAGGAAACCCTCCTCCCAGTTCCAAGGCAGAAAAGAGTGCTCATGAAAGGAGTAAACATCTTGCCCTTGATCATACCACCTTGGAAGAACTGAAAATTTACAGGTCCCTAGAAGTATCTCTGAAAACAGCTGCACAAAACCCCTGAAGCTTGGGACAGCACATTCTTCACACTGGAAACAGACCCCTACCTTAACAAAGAATTTATAACTCAAGTAATTGGCCGGGATCATGAGCAAGCAGCGCAAAAAGAGTCAGACTATATTATCTTACTTTGGTGACAAAGAAGATCAAAACATCCAACCAGAAGAAGACAAAGAAGCCAAAGCTCCTACATCCAAAGCCTCCAAGAAAAATATGAATGGGTCCCAGGCCATGGAAGAGCTCAAAAGGGATTTTGAGAAGCAAGTAAGAGAAGTAGAGGGAAAACTGACAGTGATGCTAAAGGAGACCCAAAAAAGATACTGAAGAAAATAACACCTTAAAAAATAGCCTAACCCAAATGGCAAAAGAGGTCCAAAAAGCCAATGAGGAGGAGAATGCCCTTAAAAGCAAAATTAGCCAAATGGAAGTCCAAAAGCTTACTGAAGAAAATACTTCCTTAAAAATTAGAATGGAGAAATTGGAAGATAGGGACAATTTGAGAAATCAAGGCACTGTAACACTAATCAAGAGGAATGAAAAAATAGAAGAGAATGTGAAATATCTCATTGGAAAAACAACTGACCTGGAAAATAGATCCAGGAGAGAGAACTTAAAAATTATTGGACTATCTCAAAGCCATGATCAAAAAAAGAGCCTAGACATCATCTTTCAAGAAATGATCAAGGAAAACTGCCCTGATATTTTAGAACCAGAGGGCAAAATAGAAATGGAAAGAATCCACCGATCAACTCCTGAAAGAGATCCCCAAAGGAAAACTCCTAGGAATGTTGTAGCCAAATTCCAGAATTCCCAGGTCAAGGAGAAGATGTTGCAAGCAGCCAAAAAGAAACAATTCAAGTATTGTGGAAACACAATCAGGATAACACAAGATTTAGCGGCTTCTACATTACGGGTCCGGAGGGCTTGGAGTATGATATTCCGGAGGGCAAAGGAATTAGGACTACAACCTAGAATCACCTACCCAGCAAAACTGAGTATAATCCTTCAGGGTAAAAAATGGTCATTCAATGAAACAGAGGACTTTCAAGCATTCCTGTGGAAAAGACCAGAGCTGAATAGAATATTTGACCTTCAAATACAAGACTCAAGTGAAATATGGAAGAGGTAAACAGGAAAGGGAAAATCATAAGAGACTTAGTAAGGTTGAACTGTTTCCATTACTGCATGGAAAGATGATATTTGTAACTCATGAGTCCTTTGTCAGTATTAGGGTAGTAGGAGGGAAAAAAATATATGTATGTATAGACAGATAGATAGAGGGCACGGGGTGAGTTGTAGATGAAGGGGTGATATCTGGAAAATAAAATTAAGGGATGAGAGAGGATTATACTGGGAGGAGAAAGGGAGAAGTGGAATGAGGTAAAATATCTCACATGAAACAGACAAGAAAAGGCTCTTACAGTGGAGGGGTAACAGGGAAAGGTGAGAGGGAATGAGTGAATCTTATTCTCATAGGATTAGGCTTAAAGAGGGAATAACATACACAATGGAGTATGGAAATCTATCTTACTCTACAGGAAAATAAGTGGGGAAAGGGACAAGAGAGCAGGGGGTTGATAGAGAGGAGGGCAGAGTGGGGAGGGGATAATCAAAAGCAAACACTTGTAAGGAGGGACAGGGTCAAAAGAGAGAATAGAATAACTGGGGGGTAGGATAGGATGAAGGGAAATATACTTAGTTTTTCACAATATGACTACTATGGAAGTGTTTTGTATAAAACACTTTTGCGTGTGTGTGTGAGAGAGAGAGAGAGAGACAGAGAGACAGAGAGACAGAGAGAGAGCCAGAGAGAGAGAGAGAGTGTATGTAGGAGCGTCCCATGTGTTATACAAGGAATATTCCCTGGCTGTTTCTGGCTGAGCAAAAGGGAGCTGGGGGCTGGCTTCTGGCCAAAAAGAGTTCGTTTAGGGCATCAACTGTTTAATTTTGCTTTATA
>NW_020944940.1:0-22287 GCF_900497805.2 Vombatus ursinus | reverse complement strand
TAAATTGTATACAGTCGGACCATAGATCCCCAGACCTATAGGAAAAAGATGCTTATTCCCTGCTTTTTAGTGAACAACCAGCTAGATGCAGAAAGCACCTGTTCTCCCCATATACACAGGTGTGTGTGTGCATGTGTGTCAGAGTGTATGTAGGAGCATCACATGTGTGATACAGGGAATATTCCCTGGCTGTTTCTGGCTGAGCAAAAGGGAGCTGGGGGCTGGTTTCTGGCCACTTCTGGCCAGGTCAGGGCTGAAAAGCTCGCAGTTTTAGATGACAAGGTGTCCCCTAATTGGCTGCTGAGCTGAAAAAGCTAATGACTCAGTCGATGTACAAAAGGGAGCTGCCAGCTTCCTGCTTCTCTCCTCCTTTCTGACTGCCCTCTTGGCTGTGACTCTCTCAGCGTCATGATGCCACTCCTGTGAGGGGTAGAAAAGGATAGGTCCTTCTCCATCCTGGTGCCATGGCAACCACACCACTGCTCCCCATCTGGAGCATGGCCTCAGTGAAGGGAGCTTGCACTAGGGCCCCTGGCTGCCTCTGCGTCTTTCATGTTTCTTCTTTCTCGATCTTAGGTGAATGAGCATCCCATAGGACTGGTGACAACCTCGTGAGGTCCAAAAATCTAAAGATCTTGGGACCAATGAGAGGAGTGGCTGATCGCAGGAGCTGTACCATTTCTGGTTATGGTTATTTCATTAAATGTTTTTAGTTTTCTCTCATCCATTCTTTCTTTCATGGTATCCACGGCTTTGCTTAGATTTTCTAGTTTCTGGGCTAGGAGTGGTGAGACACTCCTGTAATATTGCTACTGGGAGAGGGGGGTAAGGTGGGAGGGGGGGAGCTGAGGTTGGTGGATCAATCAAGCTGGGGAATCCTGAGCTGGGCGAAGGGAAGGTGAGGGGAATAATCCTTTATTATGTGCCAGGTACTGTGCTAAGGGCTTTTATGAATACATACTGGCTCATTTGATTTTCACAACAACACTGAAAGGTAAGTGCTATTCTTATCCCTATTTTACAATTGAGGAAACTGAGACAGACATAGGTGAAGTGATTTGCCTAGGATTGTGCATGTAAGTAAGTGTCTGAGGCCAGAGGAGTCAGGCTTCCTGACTCCAGGCCCAGCGCTCCATCCCTGAACCACCTGTGGCAGAAGGGCGAGAGCTGATCAGGTGTGCACACCTATGTGACACTGCCATGGTGAGCTCCCTAGAGCAGGGGACAAGCAGTCTGGTACAAGGGAAGCAAACCGGTCCAGGCCAGAAACAGAGTGTGGATTAGCGGTGGGATCATGTCTGAATGCTACGCAGCTGGACTCCCAGCCTTGGGGAGATAGGGAGACCCAGTCTCAAAACCAACAAAAAGATTGGCCGGTTTCTGTTCAAAATCATCAATTCTCCTTTTCAGTTTTTTTTTCAATTAAGATCTCTAATCTCACTCTTTTTCTCTTCCTTCAGTTCCTTTATTGAACTTTCCACCTACTGAGGCTCTCGAGTCCAGCGCATTCTCGTCTAGGATTCTAGTTGGAGTTTTGGCAGAAATATCTCTTCTTCTGGAGTTTCAAACTAAGATTTTCTTACCCCATCATATTTCTTCACTGTATTAGAAATTGTCTTTGTTCATTTCCTCTGTATTCTTGCTGTTTTATTTCCCCCTGTGGTGGCTTCCTTGGAATGCTTTTGTTTCTATTACTAATTTTAATTAGCGGTTTTCTCGGTTACATGTGGTGGATTTCTAGGTACTCTGAGGTGGCAATGACGAGCTAGGCGTGTATGGAAGTTCTTACTAGAAGTCTCAGTCCCATTCGTTTGAAGAAGAAAAAGCTGCTGCCTAGGGAAGGAAGGGGTAGAGGAACATAGAAGGGCAGCGCTGAAAGTGACCTTTGTAATGATCAAATACAACCTCCTACTCTTTACATAGGCAAAAAAAAATGAGGCTCAGAGAATGGACTTGGGAGCAGCTAAAGGTAGAGCAGGAGGTGATATTAGAGAAGATAAGAGAACCTCACCATGCTGCTGTAAAGGAAGACATGAAGACCGAAAGAAGGGCAGGTATATTAGATAAGAGTACATGAGAGGTGGAAGGCTTCTTAGTGGTAAAGCAAGTCAAAAAAGGGCATTTTAAAAAATAAAATTAAATTAAAAAGGGCATTTTTTCAAGTGAGGCAACTGAGGCTTAACGAGGGGAAGGAACTTGGAGGATCAATGACACATAGAATGAGAAGAAATATTCCAAACTGACCAAAGCCCAAATGGCCAAGAAGAATTTACAATGAATAGAGAGAAAACACAGACAATTCTCCGAAGTTACTAAGATCAATTGTAGGCCAGAGTAACTGAGAACATAAAAGAAATGGATGAAGACTGGCAAAATGATGAAATGCCAAAGACTGAACAAAATCCATGAAAACCCAGAGAGTTGATTGAGTACCACGCGTTACTATAGCTAAAAGGGGAACTTTATTGCAGAAAGAAAAACTATAGAGCTCTCTTTATAAGCTAAAATAGTAAAATTGTGAGATGTGAGGGTGAATTGAGAAACAGGCTAGACAGACTGCCTGAGAGCCACCTCAACCTGTCTCTGGAGTTGTAGGATCTGGGTTCAAATTTGATTCTGATGTTTACATCAGTGTGAGCGAGGGCCAGTGCTTTCCCCGCCCTGGGCCTCAGTTTCCTCCCCTGGAAAAGGAGGAGGTTTTCCTAGATGACTGTGTGAGGCCCCTTCCAGCCCTAACTCCATCTTGCCCTAGCAGGGGGCAGAGCAGTACCTCTGGCTCCCCCTCTGCTCCTCTCCCTCCCTGTGGGTGCCCCTCCCCTCCCTCTCGCTCCGCCCCTTCCTGTGCCGTCTCCTTCAGCCTCTAGTTGGCAGAGCAGCACCTCTGGTCCTCTCTGCTCCTCCCCCTCTGCTCCTCTCCCTCCCTGTGGGTGCCCCTCCCCTCCCTCTCTTGGTCGGCCCCTTCCTGCGCACGCGCCCTCGCCTGCATCCCCTTATCCCTAGAGGGCAGAACTGGCTCCTTCCTTTCTGTTCCTGGGAAACCTCGAGGCAGGGTGTCTCTGAGGGTCTCCTGAGAGAGGTAGGCCTCATTTCTGATCGTTCTCCATCGTCTGCGTGGGAGGGCCAAGGGTCTGGGGTCTGGCGGGGGGGGTGGGGGGAGCAGAGCCCCAGAAGGAGCTTCTGGCGGCACTGAAGCCTCGATGGTTGCGTTTCGCCCGGGGCCCGAGTGCAAGTTGCCGCCTTGGGCCTCTTAGGCCTGGGAAGGCCTTTACCAAGTGAACTTCTGCGCCTTTGGCCAACCGGGAATGGGGAGGGGTGGTTTCTGCAGGGCATTCAATAGGGGGTGATTTAATCTAATATGATATTGTATTATATGATTATTATTATTATATTTAATTGTTATGTAAATGATATTTCATGAAGGGCTGAGGGTTCTGCATTTAGGTGAATCGTGGAAAAATAGGTAGAAATCTTTTTTATTGATTAATAAGGAAGTAGTTAAAGAGACCCCCTGATCACCCTAGGGCTTGGCTTGAGAGAGGTGGCCCACACCCGAGGTAAGTGACCCCTTGTCTGTTGCTGGCCAGGAGGGGAGGCCCTACCTGGCTGAGGCAAGGTCCTTGGCTGCTTGCCAGCCCCTTGCCTGGGGGCTTACTCCTCCCTCCAGCCACCTATTCCCATAGGCTTGCTGCCAAGAGCCCCCTAAAATGGCCGTGTACTTGCTGGGCCCTTAGACTGTACAAAGGGTCCTACAGAGGGTCCATCCGTCCAGGACTAGGACAGGAAGAGACAGGCTGATTGTCTTGCCCCCAGACCTAACCCCCCACTCCTCTCAATCTGCCCAGTCAAAGGCAGGCAGAACATTGAACTGATGATCAGGAGATCTGGGTTCTGGCCCCAGTCCTGCAGTGAATGAACTTTATGAGATGAAGGATAGTGTTTAGCCTCTCAGAGCCTCAGTTTCCCCTTCTCGAACATGAATTGGTAGGAGTCGGTGATTTCTCACTGACCGAAGTGGAGCCTTAGAGCCCAAAGAATTCATGCCTGAGCACTTGGATTAATGGACATCTGGGCGCTGAACATTTGGACTCACTCATGCCTTCTGAGGACATAGGTTTTCTCTTCCCTCGCCCGAGGGCAGGTGGTATTCCCCCAGCGTAATGTAAGCTCCCTGAAGGCCAGGACGGTTTTGTTCTTCTCTTTGGCTCCCCAGGACCTGCCTAGCCCAGTGCCTGGCACAGAGTAGGCACCGTCTACGTGCAGATGTTGCAGTCGGCAAGGAGAGTGTGCCCTCGTGGCCATGGGCCACTCTGGTCTCTCAGGCTGGGAACCACCCTAGGGCAGGGGAGGTCCCTCTTGTGGCTGTCTTGGCTTGGCAGAAATGGCACTCATTTACACCCGTGTCTGTTTTTGGTGCAGGTTTGTCCAAGACAAAGACTTAGCTGGCAGAAGACTCCAAAGGCAAGTTACCCCTAACAATGAAAGCCCAGATGCGGTGGGTGGCAAGACCCTGGGGGCCAGGGCCCTTGGTGTCTGTAGCCACTCAGTGCACCGTCCTGCCCAGGCCTTCCTCCTCTCCCTCACTCCCCTAGAGAGCTCTCTGTTTTGTAGGGAGGCCCTGGGGACAGTCCCAGGCTGAGCCCAACTCCTGTCCTTGCCCCAGAGGCAGGGCCTTCTATCTCTGAGCCTCTCTGCTCACTGCCTGTGGAGGGGCTCAGTCAGCATCTGCGCATTCTCAGTGAAGGGCCCGGATGAAAGGGGTGGGGCCTTTCTCCAGAGGGGGAGGGTCTCCGTGACCACTGGGCCCTGGCAGGCCTTCGTACCCTTTTTTGGGCCATGTACCCCAGGGCCAGTCTGGCGAGGCCCAAGAGGCCCCTCTCAGAGTGATGTTGTTTTTCACTCAAAGAGGAAGGAAATGCTAACTTTCATTTGGAGTTAGATCCCAAAGTGTCAAGTTAGGGAGCCTTGCTTCCAGCCTCCCCTTTGGAAAGGTTTCAGTTCTCTGTGTTCCTGTGGACTGAACCATCACAAAACCCAGGGGAAGGAGGAAGGGAAGGAAAGAAGCTTTTATTCCCACCTACAATGGGCCAGGCACTATGCTAAAGTCCTTTACAAATCGCTCGTTTGAGCTTCACCACAACCCTGGGAGGCAGGTGCTGTTCTTACCCCCATTTTACAGTTGAGCAAACTGAGGCAGCCAGGTGACATGACTTGCCTTGGGTCCCACAGCTGGGAAGTGCCTGAGGCCAGCTCTGAACTCAGAGCTGTGGTAAATGCTGGTGTTTTGGAAGGAAGAGATGTTGTGTTGAACCAAGCAGCGACAAAATGGCCCTGCCTGTCCCTCTGCACATTTTCTTTCCCCAACTGGACATTTAAATGAAATTTGCTCTTTTTTTGTCAGGTGATACTCACCATCCCCCCTTCACTCTCCTAATGGAAACACACCGGCGTGTACAAACCTATTGGATTGAACACACCATCTAAACCTGCTGTCTGACCACGTGCACTTAAGTTAATTTCGATGAAGAAATAGATCGTTTCCCCCATTGGTTATCACCCCCATCCATCCCCCCATTTCTGAGTACAAGCCCTCCCTTATAATAAATCAGTCTAGCCTCAAAGCCCCAATCCACATATTGGCAGGTCACTCCTTGGGCAAGCTACCACCTTTCAGGAAGCCCGAGGCCAGGGGCCTCAGCCTCCAAGAGAAAAGGTTCCCTGAGAGTCAAATTGACTTAGAAAGGCAGAAATGAGCATTATCTACTTTGAAGTCTGTTGTTTACTCTGCTCAGCATTTCCCGATTGCATTTTGAATCAGCTTTGGCCTTTCCCCACCTCAGGGGACTGGGCCACCTCTGCTCTAAGCAAATCTCTAAGACTCTAAGTGCAGAGAAAGTGCCAGCCTCCAGAGGGAGGAGTAAGGGGAGTTTTCTCACCTGGGCAAGGAGATCACAGCTCCAGTCCCTAACCCAGCCTGCCTGGAGAGCTTCCATGGCTTCATCTGAAAACTGCCTCTTCATCTCCTTTGGCCTCTCTTCTAGGAGACCAGGCCCTTCCTGCCCTGCCCCACCCGGTGGCGGTGGAGGCTGAGCAGCTTCATCCACTGGAGGCCATGGGCCCCTCCCCAGCCCCATGGCTCTGCTTTCAGCAGGAGAGAAGCTGGGGGGCTGGGGAGGGGGCCCCCAGGGTAGGCTTTCTCCCCACCTCCTCCCGCCTCGCTCCAGAGAAAGCATGGTTACCCCCACCCAGCTCTGATGGCTAAGGTTTCCCTACAGTGAAGGGGGTGGAAGAAATGTTGCTTGAAAAGGTCAAGGATGGAGGGGAGTTGGTAGGCCCCAGAGCAGGGCTTCCAGAAGACCAGCTGCAATGGGCCACATGATGGCCTAGAAGGGTTGGAGTAAAGCAGAAATAGAGGAAGAGGAGGAGGAAGCAGCAGTAGGCTGGCCTTTCCACCCAGGGCTGGGAGAATGGCTGGCCGACCCCAAGCAGGAGGAGATTTGTGGAGAGGACAGGGGACCCCATCCAGGCCTTAGTGTCAGCTGCTTTGATGGTCCTGGTATAGAGCCGAAGCCAGGTCGGGAAATGAGAATTGGGGAGCGGGGAAAGAACAAACAAAGGAGACAGAGGAGATGTGGCCTGAGCCAGGCCTGGCTCTTCCTTTCAGGTGACCTCCTCAGTCTGGTTTTTCCCATCCTCCCTCTCCCTCCTTCCAATGTCCCTCTGCACCAGTATACATACACTCGCCTCTAATGACCCTATCTGCCTGCTGTCCTTCCCAAGGTCCCGCAGCCACTTCCAAGAGCGCTCGAGGCAGCAAGCGAAGCTGCCTTCCAGTGACCGAAAATGATGAGCGGTTCTCAAGTGTGTAAGAAAAAGGAGGTTGTGGCTGTGAGGAAATCAGCACACCTTATGAAGAAGCAGGCTGAGAAGCAGGCCGAGAAGCAGGTGGTCAAGGAGGAGCATGAGATGAGAGTTGAGACCAAGAAGAAGGCAAGAGTCCAGAAGAAGAAGTCGACCGGCGGGGAGGTAAAGGCCAAGCGCAGCTCTGCAGTGCGCCCCAGTGGCGATAGTGGCCGCCGGGGCCGCGGCCGTCCCCGTGGCCGCGCTGGTCCCCGGGGCCTTGCCGGCCAAGCCGGGCCGTATGACCAAGCTGGTCCCCACTCAGCTCAACTACCTGTGAAGCTCCCACGAGGCAAGAAAGGCATGAAGAAGTACGACGAGAGAGGCAGGCTGAATCTGAATGGAGAAGACCTCTGTGACTGCCTGGAGAGAGAGTGCATGGGCTGCTTCTACCCATGCCCCAAATGCAAGTCCACCAAGTGTGGGCCCACCTGCCGCCGCAACCGCAAGTGGATTTACGAGGCCATTACCAACGAGGGTGGAGAAGTGGTCAGCACCTTCCCATTTCCCCATGCTAAGTAAGGGCCTGAGCTCCAAGTGGCTGTGTGTGTCTCTGTGTGTCTCTGTGTGTCTCTGTGCGCCTCTGTTCCTGGCTGAGCTTCCCTGCCTGGAGAGGAAGCTGGGTTGGCAATCCTGACTCCTGTTGCTTCCCAGCAGTATTGCCATGAGCACCTCAGGAGCTTGCCCTCCCTCTTCTCCCAAATGCCCTCACTCTGAGCCCAGGTGCAGGTAAAAATGCAGGTAAAAACCAAGAGGCCTTCTACCCATAGGGAACCCCAAGTGGCCATCTTGCCTGAGATTTCCTGCTGAAGTCTCTCCTAAAGCTGACTCTTTTGGAACTTGAGAATTTCTTTCCACAGAAGGTGGAATGTCGTTCCCGCCCTGCCCCCCTTCCAGCTGCAGCTGTCCCTCGAGCCAGGCCAGAATTCTTCTCCAGGTTCCTAAAACTCTGTTTCCTGTTTCAGTTAGTGCTAGATATAAAAAAAGAAAAAGAACAAAGACAAAAGGGATCTTTCTCCCATTTGTCATGTGTTTGTTGTCATGTCTAGAGGGTCATGTAGGTGTCTGTCCTATGTTGTGTCTGTGTTGTTTTCTTTATGGTTCTGTGGTTCTAGAGTTGGACTTTCTGACAACTCCTCCTTGCCTAACCGCTTTTTTGCTCTCATCTTGTTGCAGGTATTAAAGGAGTCTGGATTCTCCTGGGGCTCTTCTCAGAGTCTCCCTTCTGCAGCTTATGAAGTGGAAAAAAAAAATATATATATATACATATATATTTAAGATAGTTTTGAGATTCCACAACAGAAGAATATATATTGTTAAAGTGACAGCAGATAAAAAAGAATAAAAAAAAGTTTATGAAGTTAATTTATCGTCGCCTTCATTTCGGAACAACGGGCAGGGAGGAGGCTGCACCCTCTCTGTGGCAGGCACTGTGCTAATCGTTGGGGACCCAAGGGCAAAGCTCAAGCAGTCCCTGCCCTCAAGGAGTTTTCTTTCAGCCCGCGTAGGCACCTGGCAGATGGAGAAGGACGGCCCAGCAGGGGTCCTCTGGAGGGACCTCTCCTGTGGCCCAGCATACCCAGCGGCACCTCTCTGGTTATTCCCCTGAAACAGTGTTAGAGCTTGCTAGGCCCTCACCTCCTCCCCAAGGCCAACACACACACACACACACACACACACACACACACACAGAAAAGGGGGGGGTGAGGGAGAGGAAGGAGAACAGCAAAGATCCATGGGGATGCACAAAAGGGACAAAGAGGCAAGGGGCTTGGTGAGCTGGCCAGGGTCCACACAGGCACAAAACAGGGTGGGGAAGGGCCTCAAGCCCTGTCTTGAGCAGATGGGGACAGTGAGCCCGGAGAAAGGAAGACTTGGGCAAGCAGTGGGACCTGCTCACCCTCTTCAAGGTGAGGGTGGCCAGCTCTCATTGGAGGGTCTGACATGTGGGAGAGAAATGACCCTTGTTTCCTTTGACCCAAGGGGGTTAAGCAGGCTGGATGGCTGGAAATTGCAGGGGGGATTTGGAATCGATGGGAGTGGAAGGGGTGGTCCTTGGCACTGGTGAGTTCCTGCACATTGGAGGTTTTCAACCTGGGTGGGGCGCATGATGCATGCTTATAGCCAATTTCCCTTTAAGGCACAGACACTACTTACTTACACCCTTTCCTCAATGACTAAACCCTTAAACCTCTCCACACGTGCAATCCAACTTTGTTAGTCAAATAGAGCAAACCATATGAACATGAGCCGAGGCTCAGAAGGAACCATTAGCCTGCTTCCTAGAAGTCGCAGTAAGTATCTTTTCTACCGGTGGTCGTGGCAAGGTACCCTCTGCCCAGACAGAGGCCACGTGTCTCCCTCCGAAGTGGGGGGCCAGCAAATCTCCCTACATCTGCCCAGCCCACAAGCAAACACTGGCTGCTCAGGGCTCAAGTGTGGGGAAAGCACGGGTGTGTTCCTGGGGCCTCCAGGGCCTTTGCCTCGTGCTATCCATGCGTGCTCTCCTTTGTTCACTCCGTATGTCATTGGAGTGGTCGTTAGTCACGTAAGCTACTGATAAAGTATTATGTTTATCGTGGTTTTTCTTTCTTTGATGGTCCGTCCCATCCGAGGGTCTGCATGCACTTACCAACTGAACGCATACGTGTCGTCTTCTGGATCCTAACATACAAATGATTATCCTGTACTGAAAAACAGCTTCCTCAACACCACTGGGTCACACTCACAGGCTTCATCTTTATAAGGCAGTGAAACTTCTCCCCACACAGGGGCTAGATGGCCATTTACCAGGCACGTTCTCCTCCTCTGGGGCTGGGGTGGGCTGGATGGCTCTCCCTTTCAGTTCTCAAAGTCCGTGATTCTTTGGGAAGAGAGGGAGTGGCATCCATGCCAGCACGGACCCTCCATGAAGGCTGCAGAACCACGAGGTAAAGGGGAGCTCCTCTGATCTCTCTGATCTCTTCTGGTACCCAGCCATCCCGGTCCGTTGCTGTGACGTGGAAGCCTTCACCAGAGCCAGACAAGCCACTGATAATTAATTATGAGCAATCAGTCTTTATTACGGGCACATTTCTTTCATCCAAGTGAATGTTGGACAGTTAAAAGGCCGCCTGGGGGAGGAAATCCGAGGGGAAGGCAGAGACAGCAACACAGAGATAGCCAGTATGGTTGCCAGATGGAGAAGCCTCTCATCAGCTTTAGCATCCCCAGCTCCCTGGTCACTCCTAACTGGGTGGGAGACAGCTAGGACCTTGTCTTAACAATGGAGGCAGCGCTCCAATCCTTCGCCACATGCCTGCCCCACCCCCAGATAGTGGGTTGTATAGCCACCAAAGCCTTCCCAAAGTAATGCCACAAGCTGACCCCCATCCTAGGACAGTCTGCCTCTAGGAGCATCCCTGAGACTAGATCCAGCCCAGGAGTTTTGCAAGGAGGATCAGGGGCATGGAGGGAGTGTGTGATCGTGGACCTGTCACAGACCTGATTCATATATCCATGCCTTAACCCCTACCACACTCGACCCGCAGGTTTCAGGAGGCCCCTTCAGGGCAGGGACTGTGCCTCATTTCACTTCCTCACCTCGTCCTCCAGCAGGCCAGTGACCTGCACATCCCAGCCTGGTAGCCGACCACATGACCCTTCAATTGACCTCGCTTAGCTGATCCCTCCTTTGCTCTAAAGCCCCTCAGCCTCTCTGTTTTCCGTCTGGTCTACACTGCTTTGCACTTGTTCTATCATGACATAAAAGGGTCGCTGAGTCTCAGGCTGTGTGTGACTTGTGTCTCCCACAATAGACTGTGGGCATTTTGAGAACCAGTCCATGGGGACTTCCCACACACATCCCTGGCCTGTTACTCTGCAAGGGGTAGTCTCAGGGGGTCTCCTGGGTCTCGAAGACGTCATGTGACTTGCTCCAGGCCACGTCAGTGGCTTTGGCCTCCGTGGCCGGATGACTTTGACAGTTAGGACTTCCGGTCTTCATTCAGGACCAGGCCAGGCCTAAAGCCCCAGCTCCAATGAAGACCCTCAGTGGGAAAGAACCTCTGGTTCTTTTGGCATTGAGCTTCTGTTTGCTCCGGTGATGAGGCTACACACAGATTAGCTTGAACTGTCTGCCCTGCTCAGAGCCCCAGGGTCTTGCATCTCACATGAGAGAAGAAGCCACAAGCCAGCATCGTTTGCTCCCGGGCCAGACCTCATCAAGGTAGAAGATTCAGTGAAATCACTCTTATGCATCACTTTCACCCACACTGGCAAACGCCCACACGATGGATGCTGAAGCCTTCCAACAAAGCAGGAAGCTGGCATTCAGGTGGGACACCTTGGGAAGACGTGGGATCCCTCTGACACTCAATAGGCTTGCCACCACGAGACCGACTCTCCTAGTTTAAGACCCAGAGATAACTATCATGTTTAAAATGGTACCTGGTTAGTGCGCTTGGGACATATATAAGAAAAGAGCTGGCTGGCGCTTACAGGCAAAGCAGCATTTCCATTTGGGGGAGATCAGCGTGGAGGAGATAAGGTTTGAATGGGACTTTACAGGGTAGTAGGAATTGAATTGAACAGGTGAAGGAAGGAGAGGGCAGTGTGGGGGTGGGGGGTGGAGGGAGTCCAGGCATGGAGAACAATGTGAGCAAAGGTAGAGAGGGGGCGGGAAAGGGCAGGGGGGTTCCAAGAAAACAGAGGAGTCCAGTTTGGCTGAAGCCTAGGCTAGCTCCGTGGAGAGTGGCCTGAGATAAGGCAGGAAAGATAAGGGAGTGCCAGATTGCAGAGGGCCTTGAATGCCAGGAAAGGAGGTTGAGCTTCTTTGACTCAATTGGCAATAGGGAGCCATGGAAGGTTTTTGAGCAGAGCAAAGCCACCACCAGATGTATGAACAAGGAAGATGAGTCTGGCATTGGCATACAAGATGCATTGGATGGAGGAGAGAGTGGACTATTGCAATAGTCCATGAGGAGCACAAAGGGAAGATGCACAGTCACAGCAGGAACAGAGAGGAGGAGACAGATGCAAGATGTCTGTCCCAGGGAGCTGGGAACAGTCAGAGTTGGTAAATGAAGGGGATGTGAGAAGTGAGAGAGAAAGGAGCTTGTTAAGGCTTTGAACAGGGGACATTGGAAGGAATAGTGAAGTCAGAGGATGCAGCTGCTTTCTAGGAAAGATGCTGGGCTCATGCTTATGTGGTCATGTCCTGAAAACCGTTGGCCATCTGGGGCTGGAGCTCTGAAGAGAGCTCATCCGTGGGGAGGTGCTAGGTGAAGCTACTCGAGGAGTGGAGAAGATTCTCAAGGGATTCTCAAGGGAGGCTAGAGGCAGCATCTTAAGAAGTCTGGAAGAGGATGATTAGCCCTACAGAGAAACCAAGAAGCATCCATTGGGGAGGGGTAGGATGAGAACCAGGAGAAGGTGGTGTCTATAAGGCCAAGGGAGGAAGAGATGGTCAGGGGTGTCCAATGCTGCGGAGGGGCCACAGAGAATGGGGACTGAGAAAAAGGCCAGTATACAGGGATTCGGAAAAATATGGAGATCCGCCTATAACCTGATGCAGAGGGAAGTGAGGAGAACCAGGGGAGCAGTGTGGTGGCTTAACACAATACTGATCGTCGGAGAGGTCTGGAAGACCTCAGAGCTGTGACTAAGGCAGGGATCCATTCTGAACCAGTTATGGCTTCCCGGACGTGGCCAACGTGTTTATTTGGTTTTTTTTTTTTCTGATGGTAAATATTTTGTGGGATTGGGGGACAAGAGGGGAGCTATGTTGACGGGTAGTCATGGATAGGGAGAAGATTATATTTTATTCATTGAAATAAATTAATTTACCTGTAAATTATTAGGAACCAAGTTTAGGCGGTTGTATTCATTATCAGGCTTTCTAGAAAACACTTTTTTTTTCTACAAAGAAGAGACCATATGGATCAGTTTTCCTGATTTTTTAAGTCTCTTCTGCTCTTTCCTTTTTGTTTCTTTTAAAATATTATTTGTTAGGGAATAGTTATCTGGGAGGCGAGAGGGGAAGAGACATTGGGAGCAAGGTTGGTGCTGCAAAAGCAAAAAGAACCAGTTTAATTTATTATTGTTTTAAAGATCGGGTCATTAGCTTTGGTAATTAGCAGGTCATCAGTGACTTCAGAGAAAGCAGTTTCTGTAGAGCTTTGGGGGAGGAACCTAGAGGAGAGTGGGGGGTGAGCAAATGGAAACATTGGGGGAAGCCAACCTTTGGGAAAAGTTTAAAAATGAAAGGGAAGAGGGATATGATGCGGTAGAAGGGTTGAGGAAGCAGTGCTTAGGGCATCCCCAATATGTACAACTTTAGATAGTCTTTGCTTTAAGAAATATCCAGCAGTGTTTGTCTGTAAGGTGTCTACTTCGCAAATACATTTGGCTGAATTCAGGTTAAAATCTCATTCAAAGTACTTTTGATTTGAAGTCTCCAGGCGTGCCCAGACAGAGGAACCCTGATCAAATGTGTTGCTGGTAGCATCAGGGTGACATGAAGGAAGCAGCTTGTGAATGGGATGACCTTCTGCTGTGGACATCGACTGAACTGGGTGTCTGTCCCATGTTGCTGGACTCTCAGCGTCTTGGGGCCAATTATATAGCAATAAAGTCTTGACTCATTACTTCCATTTATAGAATTCCTGGTCCAGTTTGGCACCATTACTGTGGCTATATCCAGGGGTGTGCCGGAGCCGGTTTTAAATTTTCATTGTGAATATCGATACCTTGGAAATTGGCAAAGACTACAAACCAGGGCACTATTTATTGCTTTTCTCACGGTCTAGACTAAAGAGAGTGAAGGAAAGTATGTTCGTAATACAGGTTAAGCCTAAAACTGGGTTCTGTGCACATCTCCCCCACACACCTCGAGAGCTGGTTGTTAAATATTCACCAGCATAACCCTGGATACATCTACTCACTGGAGGACAGCAGAAGACACAGAAGTTGGAAGGGGGAGTATATGGGAGTTGGTTGTTTATAGGACCATATTTGTTGTTGAATCCTGTGCCTGAGGCTGGATTTGAACCAAGGAAGATGTCTCTTCCTAACTCCAGACTCGACACTCTGTCTACCACAACCCTACCTGGCTTCCCATAGGGCCACATAAGTCCCTGAAAAATGCTAGAGAGTCACCAGAGAGGGCAGGAGAAGAGTTTTGACTGGTTACAGGCTAAGACGTGAGTCTTCTGTGTTTTTGGTAGGGCTAAATAAAATCCATCCTATGCTCAACGTATTCCTAGCCTCAGTACTTGCAAGGGACCAGAGGGTTCTTTATGTGTCCTTCAGTGACCCAGGCATGACTCAAATGCTGATGTTCCCACAGAGAAACCAAAGAAAGTGTGATTAGTGAGAAACCCTCCAGAATGAATGCTGTCCCAGTAAACGCAGACTTTCAGTTCAGGGCCACGTGTTGAAATAGCTGCGATCCAAAATGTACTTCTTTCCTCTGGGGTGAAAAAGGAACTCCCCTGTTTAGCTTTGAAAGCCCCTCACAAAGGGTCGCCAACCTGCCTCTGCGGCTCCACCGGACATTGCTTCCCTTCCAGCACCCTTTGGCTCCGCCAAACTGGCTGCCTCTGTGTTCCTCACTCATAACACCCCATCTCCCACCTCCGTGCCTTTGCACTGGCTGTCCCCCGTGCCTGGAATGCCCTCCCCATGAAGCCTTTCCTGATTCCCACCCCCCACCTGTGAGTGCCCTCTTTCCCCAACTACTGCATGTGTATGTTTCTATGTATGTATGTATATATATATATATATATATGTATTTATACTCTTTGTAGTTATACTGTAGATATTATTAGCATTATAAGTATTTTGTCATCCCTGTTGGAGTGTTCTCTCCTTGTGAGCAGGGATTGTGTCCTCTGCAATACCAGAGCTTAGCACAGTGCCTGGCACATAGTAGGTACTTCGCGAGGACTTGCTGATTGATTATAGAAAAGAAGACAGACTTAATCGATTACAGAAAAGAAGATGCGACTATAAAGTTGTGTCATTTAAAAGAGTACAATTGGGTTGAGAAGTCATGGCATTTTACAGCCAGAAGGGCTCCGTCCTTCGGCAAAGGCTCTCATTTGAAAGGTGAGGAAACTGAGGCTCATTAAAAGATTAAAAATGTCAATGTGCTGCCCAATGTCACCCAACTGTTGGGGACAGAAAGGGGCCGAAAACCCAGGCCTGTGTTCACGCTCCCGAGAGAGTAACTCTCCCTTGTGCCCTTGTTCCCTTCTAGGCAATGGGACAGGAGGAGGCTCCCAAGGTGGCGGCCTTCCCTTCTCCCAGAGGAGGAGTGCCGGGAGGAATGTTTGTCTTTATTTCTCTTTGCCAGAGCATCCCCTGGGAGCATGGAAGGGCCTTGGGGGCAGGTCCTGTTTCCCTTGTGTGTCGGGATCTCGGTGCCTCGTGCCGTGTCTGGCACCGGGCCAGCACCTAGGGAGAGCTTGTTAATAAAAGCATAGATGGGAGAGCATCTAGCGAGGGGCCCTGCCACTGGGTGGGGGAGGTGGCTTCTGGGCAAACAGGCCAGGGCTCCCTCATCCCAATCCAATCTCTCTCTTTTTCATTTTTTTCCAATCCCTCTTTTAAAGGGTGAGTGAGCCCTGTGGCCCTCACCTCTGGCCCCCAGCTGAGGCTGCAGCTACATGTCTTCAGTGGGAGGGGGGTTCCCAGTTTGGGGGACTGGAGAGGCAGGCAGCATCAATTCTCTAACAGGCTCTGTGTGTATGTGTCTCTCTGTCTGTCTGTCTCTCCCTCTTTGCCTGTCTCTGTCTGTCTCTGTCCCTGTCCCTGTCTCTCTGTCGCTGTCTTTCTCATTGCTAAAAATGGATTCCAATCTTATCTCTGCTTAATTCCCTGAACGACCATAGCTCATAATTTGACCTCTCTAGACCTCACTTTCCTCCTCTGTAAAATGAAGGGGTTTAAAAGATGACAATTAGGTCTGGTCAAGTTCTCAATCAGAGGTTTCCAAAATTATTTGGTTTACTGGCCCCTTTTCAAAAAAGTTACTCAGCGCCCCCCTGGAAATCTATTTTCCTTAACCTCTTAACTTTTTTAAAAAATTTGTGTCATTTCAAACAAAAATATAAAATATTTTTCTAAAAAAAGATGTATCTTAAATGTAATAATTTATTTTAAATTCGCGGGTTTTTCCCTGCATTGAAATTTTGATGATACAATATTGTGCCATATAACCATATAGTATATTGTAAACAAGTCATTGCATACACATATTGCTCAGATGCATGCTGGACTTCCTGACAACGTTCAACATCCTCGCCTACCACCACTTGCTTGTTAAGACCTGTCAATGGACTTGACTACTGATCAGTTATAACTTGCATTTTTTGTGTTTATTTGGAAAATAATGTAATCACCATGACTTTAACTCTGTTACACAACAGGTGAAACATGTAGGAATGGTTTTTCAAATCTTTCTTCTCAGGGCAGCTAGGTGGCACAGTGGAGTCGGCCCTGGAGTCAGGAGGACCTGAGTTCAAGTCTGCCCTCAGACACATAACACTCACTAGCTGTGTGACTCTGGGCAAGTCACTTAACCCCAATTGCCTCACATAAAAAAACAAAACAAAAACAACATTTTCTTCTCTTCTTTCCTTATGTTTCCACTGCCCCCTTATTTTCATTCAATGCCCCCAATTGCACCCAAGGCTACTACCATCCCCCTGGATCATTTCAGCACCCTCCAGGAGGCAGTATCACCCACTTTGGAAACTAGACCTATGATCTTATGCATGACCTTGAGCAAGCCCCTTCCCCTCCCTGGGCCTCAGTTTCCTCCCCTGTAAAAGGAGGAGGTTTTCCTAGATGAGACTGTGTGAGGATCCTTCCAGCCCTAACTACATCTTGTGAGTGCCCCTCTGGCCCTCCCCTCCCTCTTGCTCCGCCCCTTCCTGTGCCCTCTCCTGCATCCTCTAGGGGGCAGAGCAGCATCTCTGGCCCTCTCTGCTCCTCTCCCTCTGCTCCTCTCCTTCCCTGTGGGTGCCCCGCCCCTTCCTCTCTCTCTCTGCCCCTTCCTGTGCCCTCACCTGCATCCTCTTATCGCTAGGGGGCAGAACTGGCTCCTTCCTTTGCACCCTGTGTCACCAGAGGACACTGAGGCGCTGCTCTCCTGAGGCCCCACTGCAGGAGGAGGGGGAGGGGAGAGAGACAGAGACAGAGACAATGACAGAGCCAGAGCCAGAGAAAAAGGAGGTAGGAGCCCATTTCTGATCCCCCTCCCTCCCCTGGGTGGGGGGCCTTGGCCTGGTGGGGAGATGGGGTGAGCCTCAGTTCAGGCTCCTGGGGGCACTGAGGCCTCTTTGGGTAGGGGCCACATCTGCACATCTGGGGTGGACACACACACACACACACACACACACACACACACGCACACACACACACTGCCCAGCCCTGTAGCTGGTGCTACTTGGTGGGGCATGTCTGTGGGGTGGGGGAAGGTGTTCTGCAATGAAGTGTTCTAATAGAATGGGACAATTAATATACTATTATGTAGCACAATACCACAATGACATATGATACTGTATTGTGTGTTGTGTGGTGCTATATAATTGTATGTTGTATCAATAATTCTATTGGTTGTAATGAAATTCCTATAACCTAATAATTAATATTTGATGAAGCAGGTGTGGGTTCTCAGCTTAGCTGATTTATGGAGACGTAAGTCATGAAGTTATTAATTAATGAAGAGCCTGGATTATCCCAGAGCTCATGAAGATAAGAATTAAATAGGTCAAGTGGCAGGCCAGATGCTGACCTAGAGGACAGGTGGGGCTTCTGGATGACCTCTCCCAAAATGCCCACACCACCAGACCCCTCTCCCCCAAGTATCCAGGAGAGGGCACCCTTCCAGGGCAGTACTTGGCCATTTTTTAAACATTTAAGCACTCCCTGGCAGAGACTCCTCCTTGTCCTCCTTGCCTCTGCCCCCTCCCTGAGTCACTGCCCACCTGGCATCTTGTTTAGGAACCAGGGGATGAGCGGGCAAAGGCATCCAGCCCTGAAGGAGGGCCATGGCTTGGGTGCAGGTGAATGGCGGAGATGCCTGGGCCTACAAAGAGGGGGCTGGCTGGACACGGAAAGCAAAGCTGCACTAACTTGCAGGAAACGTCACCCAAACCACCAAGTTTGCTTACTTGCTCCCAGGTTTTCCCTCCTCTATTTGCGTTTCTGAGTCAAAATTCTGTTTGGTACCCAGGCCCTGGTGAACATCCATTCCTCTTCCCACCCAAAGAGGCCTCTTTCTGGATCGTCGCCCGCACGTCAAGTGGCTGCCCCTTCTGTGAGCCTAACCAGCACCGCAGGGACTCCTGACTGCCCTCTGTAAGTTGGGGATGAGACACCACCTTTCCCTGTCCTTGACCCCTAACTTCTCACTACAAAAACCCCAATGCTTTCTTAGTGGAAAAGGAAACGCTCTCCTCTCGTGTTCTGCCCGTGTTCATAGAGATGGGTTTGCATGCACATATATGTACAGTCTTCTTTCTGGTTCAATCCCTTCTGCTTGTCCCCAAATCCCCAGGTCTCCCTTCTGCTACAAAGTTTTCCCTTGCTCCTCGCCCCTTGCCCCCTGCATCCTCCCAAGCTGTTGTCCTAACTTCTCCTGCCTCTTGGCTAAACTTTAGTCAGAGGATCTCCCCTGGCTGCCCCCCACCACTGCCTACTCAGTCCTCACTTCCCTGGCCTGTCTCTAGGTGAACAGCTTGGATGAGATCTCAGATCCAGTCTGATCTGGTTCATCCAAAGGGCACAAGCCATCCCTTCTAAGAGCTCCATCTTCCCATCTTTAGAAAGGCTCTTAAGAGGTGTGCAAGCCTCCCAAAGATAAGCATAGGGACTAGGGTGAAGA
The DNA here is from genome assembly GCF_900497805.2 of Vombatus ursinus. Taxonomy (NCBI): domain Eukaryota; kingdom Metazoa; phylum Chordata; class Mammalia; order Diprotodontia; family Vombatidae; genus Vombatus; species Vombatus ursinus. The sequence goes on along the minus strand of NW_020944940.1, from coordinate 3,518 downwards.
AGAAGGAACAGGAGCTCCAGTAACAGAGTCTTTGACAAAATGGGGAGAATGACCTGGGCTCAGGAGATGACCTCAGGCCCACAGCCTGGTGAGCCTTCCTCCCTCTTTGCTCCAGAGAAAGTAGGGCCAGTTCTGAGCTGAAGGGGTGGAAAGAATGCTTCTTTGAAAAGACCACCGATGGAGAGGAGTGCATAGGCCATAGAGCTGGGCTGCCAGAAGCCTCAGGGCAATGAGCCAGACCAGGGCTGGAATGGGCTTCCTGAGCAGGAGGGAGGACTGGGAAGGAAGGAGGCTGGGTGGCCTGGCTGTTAACACCCAGAGCTGTGAGACTGGTTGACCCAGACTGGGGAGCCAGGACAACGGGTGGATGGGCAGACCCAAACTGAGCAAGAGGGCATTTGCAGAGTTGGTTCCCAGAGGTTGGGGGGAAGTTTTAAAAGCAGGGGAGGGGGCAGCGAGGTGGCACAGTGGATAGAGCACTGGCCCTGAAGTCAGGAGGACCTGAGTTCAAATCCCGGCCTCAGACCAAACACTTGACACTCACTAGCTGTGTGACCCTGGGCAAGTCACTTAACCCCAAATGCCTAAAAATCAAAAGGAAAAAAAAGCAGAGGGAGGCGGGACAGGTGGTGGCCACACTGCCACCAACTCCGGGGGAGGGTAGGGAGAGCCTGCTTTGGCCAGGTGGTCTGGCTTTCTGGAGCAGGCACCCAGCAAGGACAGCAGCAGCTTCTGCTCCAAGATATCTCTCCCCTGTTTTGTGCCCTTCTCCCAAGGTCCAGGCGGAGCCACTTAGAGGAGAGCCCTTCAGGCAGCAAGGCCCAAAGGAAACGGAGTGGAGGATCTGCCAGAAGGAGGGCCAAGGTCAAAGGCCAAGGGGAAAAGTCCAGTGCCAATCAAGAGGGAGCTGCCGCAGGGGTTAGGCCTCCTTTCAAGCTTCATCAGATGGGAGAAGAGCAAATTCAAACAGTGGTACAGCAATTAATAGCCTTAAATATTAAAAAGAGTATGCCCCAGGGAGCAGAGGCCAAACCTGAAGGCAGGGAGGAAACAGCAGCTCAGGCAGCTGGTGGGAGCCCTGGCTCACCCACTGCCCAGGGGCCTGACCTGTCTAGAGGGGCAGGCAGAGGGAGGAGAAACAGGAAGAAATATGACTGCAGAGGCAGGCTGCTTAGTAATGGTGCAGACCTGTGTGACTGCCTCAAGGTGGAGTGCCCTGGCTGCTTCTCCCCCTGCCCCAAGTGCAACTCCAAGAAATGTAGGATCAGGTGTCGCTGCAACCGGCGCTGGATCTACAAGGAGACCCGAGATGAGTATGGAGACCTGGTCGACACATTTCCATTTGCCTATCCCGACTAAGGGCGGCCCGGCGCCCACTGGACAGCACTTGCCTCCCTCTTCTTTGGGGGGCCAAGTGGCTGCTTTCTTGGTGACTTGTAGGGCAAAACTGGGCAAAGAGCTGGCCTGGCCCCAGTGAGCAGTGAGCCTTCCAGTGCTGGGCGCCAACAACTGCCCCCTGCCCAGGGCCGCCCTCACAAAGCTCGCCTTCCATCATTTGGGGCCTTTTGTGCCCAGGAAGGACAATAAGGCATTCCTGCCCTCTCATGCTCCCTGGAGCCAGTTCAGTTTCTAAAGCCAGGGGCTGCCTCTGTTTCTTGTTGCACTTAGGGCCTGAAGGTTAACAAACACACAGATGGACGGGCAAACAAACAAAACCCTGACTGTTTATCTTCTCTCAAGTTGTAGTACCTTGGAATCTGTCTGTCTCTTTTCTCCCATTTGCTTCATCTTTCCTGTTGAGTTCTACTTGATAAATTGTTCAGCTGTTGACATGTTTCAGAGATGAAATGGATAAGGATTGTTTAAGCAATAGCGTTTAAAGAACAAAATAAAATCCATTTACAAATCCAAAGCTGGTTTTTAATCTCAAAGAATTCCCTTCCACTCAGAACCCAAGCAGAGCCATATCCAAGGGGTACACCTGGATGGGTAGGCAGGCCCTCCCCACCCAGAGGGTGAAGGTGAGAAAGATCCACACCTGGGTGGACAGGCCGGCCCCCCCACCCACAGGGTGAAAGTGAGAAAGATCCACACCTGGGTGGACAGGCCAGCCCTCCCCACCCAGAGGGCAGCGTGAAACTTGGCCATCCAGCCAGAACAAGGGGCAGGAAGGTCTTGCCACCACCAGGAGGACTCTTCCCATTCAAGCTTTGCCTCCCAGGGCGGGGCTCTAAGGCTATACGCCATTTTCCCTTAATTGCTTGTAGAGGCCCAGGGGAGGGATGGAAATGGAGTTTTTGGTGGTTAGCTAGTTCACCTGCCTTCACGGGGACTAACTAGCTCTTTGGTACCCTTCCCTTCCCCTCCTGTCTGGCGTCTGCCAGCATCATCGGAGATGTGACTGTAAAGGGGCCCTCTGACACACAAAGCCCCATGGAGGAGAACCCTCCACCCTTGGCCCACCCTGGCCTTTCATCCTGTGCCATCTCCATTCCTGGCCACCTCATGGCACTCCCCCAGACATACACAGGGCTATGTCTCATTTCTTTGGGCCTATTTTCCTTGATCAGCTTGGTTTCCCAGGTAAGGTTTTAGGCCAGAATCACCAATCCCATATAGTATGTCCCCTGCACAATCCAATGGGAACAAAAGATAGGCCTTGGCCCACTAAGTCAGGACACCCGTTTCCAGGAAGAAAATAATACAGAAGGTAAGGGGTGTCAGGAAAATCCTACCGCTGTTTCTGAGACCGTTCCTCTATTCCTGTCCCCTGTTCTTATACACTTCCCTGGGACCCATTCCATAATCAGATATCCCTCTCAGAGGATGAGCCTTTAAGGAAATCAGCCAGCTGACAAGTACCCCTGGTTGGGAGGGGGGGAGAGTGGGATCATTCATCGGCACCCATAACCCAGTAATAATCCCTGGGCCCAGGCTGTTCTTTTTCAGTGAAACAACTAAAAGAAAAGTGCGGGCCCAGTGTATGGGACCAAGATCCCACACCAAGTAGGGGAATAAACCAGATGAAAAGATAATTCCTAACGGATGTTAATGTGTTGGTATGTTAATAAAAAAAGAAATATATCAATGTGTGGTTTTCTACATTACTATGAGGCCCACAGAGATCCTCAGGTTCTGGTTAGTGCCCTTCTTTTTATTCAAATTCGACAAAACTGCCCATTAGGACACAGTTCATTACAAGCAAAGGTATTTAATGAACTATCGTAGAAAGAGAAGTAGTAACAAATCTTTCCCCCCACCTTCTCATTGGACTCCTCTTCCTGGGTTTAGGGCCTTCTGTCAGAAACCTGAACCTAGTCTATGGGGAGTATTCTAAATACTTCCCAATTTCACTATATGAAGGCTCCGACTTGGGGGAGGAGGGTGGTTTGCTGGGAAATGTTTAACAATTGGCTGAAAGGGCTGTGAAAACTACTAATACACTTTTAGGTTTAATCTGCATTATTAATGTTCTCTGTCACTTTCTTAAGTCCAGATAATCAAAAACAGTAAATCAA
>NW_020944939.1:0-1837 GCF_900497805.2 Vombatus ursinus | reverse complement strand
AGTGCTAAGTGCTGAGCATAAAACCACAAAAATAAAGACAGTACCTGACAGCCCTCAAGGAGGTTACAATCTAATGGGAGAAGACAATATGGAAAAGGAAGCCAAGAAAGAAAGGAGAGGATGGTTGGGGTGGGGCAGATGGCCAAGGAGTCAAAGAAGTTCCAAATCAGTGCAGCTTGGTGGGAGATAAGATTTCTGAGATGTCTCTCTGGGGTATCATTTCCTTAAATGGAGGTTGTCTCTTGGCATCCTTGGTAAGACCAGCTCAGATACCACCTTCTGAAGAGCCCTTTACTGATCCCCCCTCCCAAACTTTCCCCTCTAAGGTTACTCTCTTCCTACTCTGTATGTATTTTCTATGTATCTCTTTATTTACATGTTGTCTATCTACCCCATTAACAGGTAAGCTCCTGAAAGGCAGGGGTTGTTTGTGAATCCTCCATTCTCTTTGTACCTTCAGTGCTAAGGCACATCGGCAAGTTGAAGAAATTCTTCTTGATTCACTGATTGACGAAACAAAGAAAGGTCTAAAAGGGAATAGATTTATTTTACCCAGATCAGTGATTTCATTGTTGTGGGGGGCTTTGAGGGTGAAAAATCCCTTTAGCAATGTCCACTGGCAACTCTTCTATACCATAACAATCAATCAATCAACAAGCAACTATTAAATATTTTATCTTTAAAAATGTTTCTGGGGAACAGATAGCTTAATGGACTTCTCCCAGGTCACACAGCCAATATGTAATAGAGAGTAGTACTTGACCCTAGGCCCTCCTGACTCTGAAGTTAATCCTCTATCCACTATGCCATGCCACCTCACTGGGATTGATACCCAAGCTTAAAAGTAAAGATATATTAAGATATGACCTAGCAGTAGTCCTTGAAAAGTTCAGGTCAGCTGGCTCAGATGTACTCTATTCTATGTACTGAAAGAACTGGCAGATGGCATTGCTTGTTGAGGCACCATCAGCAATTTGGGGAAGATTTAGACAACAGGACATGTCCTATTGGAGATGGTAAAATGTCACGATTTTTTCAAAAGAGTCTGCAAAACAGGACAAAGTAAATGTGGTGGTGATTCCTTGTCAAGATTGTTTAAGGGATGGAATCTCAAAGTTTTGCAAGAAATCATTGATTGAATCCTTGCTGTTAACAAAGGAAATTTCAACAAACCTGAGAGAGAAACTGCATCCAACAGCATACGTAGCTTTCTCTACGTACAGATACCTACTTTTTTGCTGAAAGCAGAGTGCCATGGTTAATCACCCATTCTCCTGGCCTAGGACTGCTAATGTAATTTATCTGAATTCAAATACCTTTGATTGAGCTGATTACCTCAAACCTGAAACTGGTACAGGATCATCTTAAATGTGCCCCAAAGTCTGGTTAACAATCTACAGATGACAAACCAAGTGGATGAAGAAAGTGTATTGCTCAGATGATGACATGCAATTGGACTGGTAGACCACTGAGTTTCTCCAGAAGTTTACATAAATAGGCCACGCGCTGCAGATGGACTGAAAATTGACTAGGAAGTGGAAACTGATAATTTGGTTGCATTTAGGAAACTGTGCAATGCTTGCTATGATTTTAAGCTGCTGACATACAATAGTTCATTCCTTCAACATCAATAATCTCCTGGCACTATTATGAAGCTTATCTCTGATGATTTGTTTTGCTTTTTATTGTTCATTTGTTTCAGTTCTTCTGTGGGGAAACCAGTTGAAGAAAACGACTCACTTATTTATTTATAGGGGGCAAATGGGTATGGGAACTGCAGAGAAGGCTAGATGTTGGAGACTTCAGGATCAGCCTGCTTGACTTGTCCTACAAATCT
>NW_020944938.1:0-3364 GCF_900497805.2 Vombatus ursinus | reverse complement strand
CTTTTTGAGTAATAAAACTATTGAAGTGAAACCTTGTTTTGAGGGCAGAAGACAGTCAGGAACATTTCCCCAAGATTTTGACAAGTTTTCATCAATGACCACCAACTGTTCTAAGGATCAACTTGTTTGGCTCGTTTCTTCCAAGCAATCATCAAACCATTTTTCTAAAGGCAACTAACTGATCCTCTTCCAAGGTGATCCAGATGAGGTATTTGGCAAAAAGAACCAGAATGGATGCCACATCATGAATTTCCACATCATGAATAAATCCAAGTTGCATCTCCTCAGAATTCCAGCTTGTGGCACCCTTCCTTGATTTTCTTAACCGCTCCCCAGCTGCACTTTCTCTCCACTCCACCAGTTTCAGTTCTCCAGCAGGATGACACTGCTTTCCCTCAACAATAGAGAGGCTTTCCTGTACCTATATGTTTCCTGGCTTTCATTTCACCACCCCTTCTCCCAGCCTGCATCTGACCCAGGAGAAATTTCTCTAAGGCTGAACAATTCTCTTTCTCCATATCCTTTCTCTGTTCAAATCTTTTACTTCCACCTTCCACTCCCAATCCTTAGGTACACTTCATTCCCAAGGTTGCCAGACCCTTCTTGTTGAAAGTCCATTCCAATTGTGGAGAGCATACAGGTGAAAGAAGAAAGTTTCAGACAGACCTGAAATCTTCCTCTTTCCAGAGCTGATCAGGAGATTTGCCAGCCTCTTCACTGAGTTTGGGGAGACTCACAGTATCCTCCAAGTGGAAAAACATCAATGTGAGAAGGGACTTCCCACTTACAGATTTTTTTTGCATCTGTCTCAATTTGGCAGGAGCTGCACAAAATTCTACCTTTCAGAAAAATTGCTCCAATGACACCATCCACAAAATGTCTTTTCATTTCTGCTGGTATGTGAGGGAGCCATTTTCCTTGTGCTCTCCCCATTCTTCTTTTGGCAAACTCTTGTTTAAAATTGGTAAACTTTTGAGTCATTTATGTCAATCAACTTTTCATAATTTGGATGTTGTTGAAGTATGAACTGAAAGAAACTAAAGATGGTGGGGAAAATTGTGTAAAACCAGTTAAGTTACTTTATCAGCCCTGCTAACCCTGTCTTATAATATTTTATTGCTGCCATTTAGATAACTAGGTATTTCTACTTTTGCCTGGAGTTAAAGAGGAGGTTACAGCTAAAACAATTTGGCTATCACTTATGTAAGTTGTAAGACTGTTCACTAAATTATTTGGGATTAATATTTTAATGCAAAAACCTAAAATTATTAATTGATTACTCTGTGTGGAAAGGAAGGGATTGGATGAAAGCCTTCTCCAACTTGGTTCTAGACAGTTCTCCTTGGTGTATGGGGCTCGGCAGGCAGGGGCACCAGGATCAGCTCCTTCCTGGGGTCCATGTCAATTTCCTTTATTTTGTAACCTTGCCAAGGTCCCTGAAAACCATTCGTGGGCAAGGTCATCAGCCTCAGCAAAAGAACTTGTTTGGGTTTTGGAGTTCCAAAACAATGAACTTATTTTTCTGAGAAGTTGCAAGTTTATACACAATAGCTAGAATGGATTTCTAATGATTGACTTTCACATCAGGACAAGTTTAAATTTGAGAAGGAAAGTTGTTAAGTGAAATCTCTTATGAATGTGAATCCTAGTAAATTTTTATTGCTTACTGCATCTCCATGAGAGTAAAAATAACTGCATCTGGCTCTAAGCTGTGATCAGTGAAAGGCTGAGGTAAAAGGTTCATGGAACTGTAACTAATTTTGGGTTAAGTTTGAATTTGGATATAGTTTTCTGCATTAAATCAGTGTTTGAGAAAAATGTCACAATCTACTTGGAGAGAATGTGATCCTGTACTGTTAACAAGTGGAGCCCTGCATCTGGGAAAGTGTTGTGAGGACAATCTTAGCCTCAATCTAGGATGGGATCCTCCTGGTCATTCCTTTGAAAAGGAATGTTTCCCACCTGACTATTTCTTTTTTTTTAATATTTGTTATTTTTATTTTTTTATTAATTTTTTTTGATTTACCTATAATCACTTCCATATGTTTTTGAGTTTAAAATTTTACTCCCCCTTCCTCCCCACCACCCTCCCCAAGATGGTGCACAATCTGATACAGGCTATACATTTACATTCATATTAAACATGTTTTCACATTAATGATGTTGTAAGTAGAAATTAAAATCAATAGGAGGAACCATCAGAAAGAGGAAACAAAACTCAACAGAAGAGAAAAAATATAACAATTCGGCTTCCATAGTTCTTTCTTTGTGTATGGATAGCATTTTCCATCACAAGGCCTCTGGAGATATCTGAGATCCTTGTTTTGCCAGGAAGGGTTAAGTTTATCAACATCAGTCATCACACAACGTGGCTGTTATTGTGTACAATGTTCTCTTGGTTCTGCTCACTTCACTCAGCATCAGACCATACAAGTCTTTCCAGGTTTTTTTGAAGTCAGTCTATTCAAAGGGTATGCACATTTTTATGGCCCTTTGGGCATAGTTCCAAATTGCTCTCCAATTTGGATCATTTCACAACTCCACCAACAATGCATTAGTGTTCCAATTTTCCCACATCTTCTCCAACATTTGTCATTTTCCTGTTTTGTCATGTTGGCCATTCTGATGGGTGTGATGTGGTACCTCAGAGTTGTTTTGATTTGCATTTCTCTAATCAATAGTGATTTAGAGCATTTTTTCATATGACTGTGGATGGCTTTAATTTCTTCATCTGAGAACTGTGTGTTCATATCCTTTGACCACTTATCAATTGGGGAATGGCTTGTATTCTTATAAATTTGGCTTAGTTCTCTATATATTTTAGAAATGAAGCCCTTATCAGAGAGACTGGTTGTAAAAATTCTTTCCCAATTTTCTACCTTCCTTCTAATCTTAGTTGCATTGGCTTTGTTTGTGCAAAAACTTTTCAATTTAGTGTAATCAAAATTATCTATTTTGCTTTTTGTAATGTTCTCTATCTTCTGCTTGGTCACGAGTTATTCTCTTCTTCATAGATCTGACAGGTAAACTATTCCTTGCTCTCTCAGTTTGCTCATAGTATCAGCCTTTATATCTAAATCATGTACCCATTTTGACTGTATTTTTGGTATATGGTGTGAGATTTTGGTCTATGCCTAGTTTCTGCCATACTCTTTTCCAGTTTTCCCAGCAGTTTTTTTCAAAGAGTGGGTTCTTATCCCAGAAGCTGGGGTCTTTGGGTTTATCAAATAATAGATGACTATAGTCATTGACTACTGTGTCTTGCGTACTTAACTTATTCCACTGATCTACCACTCTACTTCTTAGCCAGTACCAAGCAGTTTTGATGATTGCTGCTCTGTAATACAATTTAAGATCTAGAATG
>NW_020944937.1:0-3244 GCF_900497805.2 Vombatus ursinus | reverse complement strand
AAGATGAACTCTATCTACTGTGCCACCTAGCTGCCCATACAGTATTTTTGACAAGAAAACCCCAAATGGGATCACATAGAGTTGGATATGACTGAAAAACAACTAAACAACAGCAACACAAGTAGGTTAGTAGTAATGCTGAATTTATGGATACCAACATGGGGGAAAGGAAAACCTTTTCATTCATGCAGATTGTTTATTAAATGTGCTTTTATAACTTTTTTCTTATTCCTTTTAAACAAACAAACAGACAAAAAAAGATGGCTGAGTGTTCCACACAAAGTTTTTGGTGTGATGAAGTAAACTTTACAGAGCTTCCCTCTGTCAATAAATTGTGGAGGGAGTCAGCATTTTTATACTCCCAGAGGAGAAAAGTTGTATAATAAGAAAAACCCGACAGATAATATTTTTAAACATGTCAAAAATTATTGACTGTTCCATTTGGTCATCAATCTGACATTTAGAGAATATGAGAGGCTTTTTTATTATTTTAAAAAGTCATATTTGGGGGCAGCTAGGTGACACAATGGATAGAGCACCAGGAGGACCTGAATTCAAATCTGGCCTCAGACACTTCACACTTAGTAGCTATGTAACCCTGGACAAATCACCTAACTCTGATGGCCTTGCCAAAAAAAAAAAAAAAGTCATATGTTTTAGATCACAAGTGAAATACTAGGTCATTTTGTAAGTGTTGGCAATGAGAGGTTGACAAGAGATATGACTGACAGTAATTATTTTGAAACTTGGGCTTTAGGCAGTTTAAAAACTTCTGTCTTTCAAGCTTTCTAAAGGAAGGGTGCTATTTTCAGAGGGTGCTAAAATCAGGGTAATTTGGTTTTAAATACTGGTCTACAGCAATTGGCATTTTCAGGTTCCAAATTTAAAATAACGACAGAATAAGAGGTTAGAAATAGGAGTTACTACTAGGAAAAGGAGGAAGGTTTAGGAGATGCAAGAAGCAGATATCTCAAAACCACAATTGCTAAGGAAGAAGACTTAGGATCTGCAGACCAGTGAGCTCCTGGGCTTCCATTTCGTTTGCTTGAAGAGTATTAGCTTGTTGCAATGAACAAACAATCATCATAAAAAGGAAATATTTTATAACAGCTATTTAAACAGATTCCATTTATTTGTTATTGTGGCTTCCCCCTAAAAACTGCTTAGTATGAAAACATTTTTTTAAAGTCAGAAAATGTTAAAAAAGGAGTCACAATTTGTTCCAAGGTTGAGCAAGTTTGTTATCACAGCTCAAATCCAGGTGCAAAAACATATTTTGCTAATATAACAAATTCACAAGTTAGGCTAGAAAGCTACCCAAACACACCTGTACTTTTGCAAAGCTGATTTAATATTGTATCAAAGTAAATGCATTATGAACATCAATGTTTAGTCACCAAAAATCTCCATAGTTCAACCCACGTGGGATTTAGCGGTAAGGGGTGTGTATCATGGAGTGACTTCTCTCCATTCATCGGTTCCTTTTTTAAGCCTCAGTATTTCAGGATATTTTTATCAGGCAGCATATGGTGCTGATAGAAATGGAAAAACCTGGAAGCTTCTATGCTAATTAGTTATTTGGCAACATGATCTGGAGAGCTGAGAATATATAGCAATTATTCACCTGTCAAGTGTAAGAAAGGAAACTTGACACTGAAGGTCCGGATTTCAATGGACACAATTTCCTTCCTGCACTTTTGATTCCTTGTGCCAGATCTGTTCCTGGGCAGCTCCATCAAGGGCACCATTTAGACATGTGTATATGTAGTGTGTAAGGAAGAAAACGTTTCTGTGATGTTACAATAATTAAAATAGCCTACAAATTTTATGTTATATTTTAAAATGGAAGCTTTTATAGAAAAAAAGAAAAGAAAAGAAAAGAAACTTTTTTTTCTTGATTCTGCCTAAAGGCAAAATCTCTAATTACAGAAAGACTTTCTCAGTATAGAGATTTCTAGCATACCCTGACCTCTCCCCTACGTAATTTTACATAATTCAAAAATGACCTCTACATTTATAGTAAGGAATGATTGTATCAAATCCTTCATTTTTAAAATCAACATAATCAGACCTTTTGTGTTTAAATGGATTTCATAAAAGTAAAAAATCCTAAAGATATTTTTAATTTAAGGCATTTTCTTCAACCTCAAAGATATCTTCAAATAATAGGGAACATAGCTCTTAAATACATAATATTTTATAAAAATATGGTGAGGGGGAAGGAATCCTCTCTCTCTCTCTCTCTCTCTCTTTCTCTCTTTCACACACACACACACACACACACACACACACACACACACACACACGGAAACTTGGGGATTTGGCTGAACCAATAGGAGTGGACCTGTAATCAAGTGTGGGAATGCTAATGCTAATGCTAATTTTAATTCTTTCATACCAATACCATGCCTCAGAAATGAGGACTTAGAAATACAATCAACCAGTTGAGAAAATGTATTGATTACTAATGGAGGTGGGTAACAATGGACCTTGTAAAGAAACGGTGGTCTTTTTAGAGGTCTTGTGTACTCAAAAAGAGGGGAAAGAAGAAAAACTATGAGAAACCCAGAAAGGTTTGATCAGAATCTGGGGCTCAAATCAAGGATGGTAAATCTAGGTTGGGTACCTAAAACAAGAGAGGTTAGTTAAGACATTTCTGCAGACTGAGTCCAGAGGACATTGAATTAAACTCAAATGACCTAAAAAAAAGGTAGTTTCTACTTGAAGTCAGAGGAATGGGTATTACCTTCCCAAAGAAACAACTTGAATTCAAACCAGCTACTTAGTACTGTATGACCCTGAACAAGACACTTCAACTCTATATATTAGTTCAGTTTCTTCATCTGTAAAATGGAGATACTAATAGCATCAATCTCTTAGGGTTGTTGCAAGTATAAGATAAAATGAAATTTGCAAATCACTTTGCAAACCTTAAAGCATTATGTAAATACTAGCTATTTTTGTTACTATTATAAACAAAAATGTTACAGAAAACCTTGTAGTAAAATTTTCTAAAATTATTATTTTGATGCGTATTAACAAATAATATAAAGTCCATTAAAACAAAACAAAACAGGACGTTTCAAGAGCTCCTTGTAGTACAGTTTGAGAAACTCTGGCCAAGAGTGATGAGATGTTAATTGACTTACCAAAGGTCATACAACCAGAACGTGTCAGAGACAGGACTCTTTTCCTGGCTCTGAGGCTAGCTGTCTTTCTACTGCACCATGTGCCCTCTCCTTTC
>NW_020944936.1:3136-52281 GCF_900497805.2 Vombatus ursinus | reverse complement strand
CCTACTCTCTCTAATGTGAGCAGTCCTTATCCCAGTTTGTTCTGTTGCTGAAATGATTTTTCAAGGATTTACACAACAGCTTAGGTTAAATGAGATTTCAACAGACATAAAAAACATCACTTCAGCACCAAAGACCCTGGAAAGCTCTCCCAGACATCCTCTCAGTAAACCACCTAATCTGGTAATACTCACATATGCATCAGAGGGAGCCCATGGGGATAAGGTAGCACAACCATGGGCAGCTAGGTGGCACAATGGATAGAACTAGGGCCTGGAGTCAGGAAGACTCATCTTCCTGAGTTCAAATCTGGTCTCAGACACTTATTAGCTGTGTAACCCTGGCCAAGTCACTTAACCCTCATTGCCTCAGTTCCTCATCTGTCAAATGAGATAGAGAAGGACATAGCAAACCACTGCAGTATCTGTGCCAAGAAAACCCCAAATGGGATCAGAAAGAATCAGACACAACTGAAAAATGACCTAACCAAGCAAAATGGTACTGTGGTTCGACAAAAACATTATGTGTACCATGGTCAGATGCACCCAGATCCACATTAGTCATTTGTCCTCACCACAGATAACAATGTATGCTGTATAATCATCATAAAAAAAAGACAGATGCTTTACAAAATCTAGGTCCAGGGAGATCACTTGCAGAAAACCTCGTTCTTCCCTAAGCTGCTTTGCTCTGTTATCAGAATAAAGAAAGGCATGACCCAAAATGCTATTTCACTTCTTTTTCCCAATCTCAAAACCATTGACAGTGAATTGGTAAAGGGCTGGTGCCAAATTCACCCAGGTTTTCTAAAATTTCAATTCCAGGTCCTGTGTGACAGGACTAATGTGTACCAGAATTTCTCCTCAACATGGGTTTGATCCATGCCTCCTCCTTCATTAGTAAAAGAGTATGTAGTTTTCCCCACAAATGACAAAGCTACTCCTGTAACCCCAGGGCAATCATTTTATACTTCTCTAATTAACTCACTATCCCACTCACCACATTAGCTCTTCAGAAAATTGTCATCCCTCCTCAAACCTCCCATGACTCCTTCCCACACCTATTCACCCTCTCAGATGAGAACCCTGCCTCATAGCTGACTGAAAATATTGAAGTCATTCCCTGAGAGTTCCTTCTTCTCCCCTCCTCTTCCTCTCACATCACACAGATGCCTTCTGCCATTGTCTCCTCCCCCAGCCCTGTCTCACACATAGAGATGTGCTTACTCCTTATTAAGCCAAACCCCTCTCTACCTGCACAAGGGGTCCCCTTCCAGCCCGTTTCCTCCAGCAGACTGCTCCCTCTATCATCCCCATTGTCACACTTCAGTATCTCCCTGTCTATGGCTGCTTAACCCTGCCGACAAACATGTCTTTTCTCCCACATCCTTAAACAAATTTCTCTCTGGATCCATCCATGCCCTATAATTATCATCCCATATATCACCTCCCTTTTGTGGCTAAACTCCTTGAAAAGGCCATTAACAATAGTCACCTCTATTTGCTTTCCTCTCTCTTCTTAACTCTCTACGGTTGACCTTTTGCCCTTATCATTCAACTGAAACTTCTCTCACTAATGTTGCTAACCATCTCTTAGATGCCAGATCCAATGTACTTTTCTCAGTTCTCACCTTTCTTAATCATGTTGCAGGTCCCCAGGGGCCTTGAGGCAGCACCAATGTCTCCCCTCTGGTTGGGGCAGGCTTTTTTCTCCATGTCCTTGCTCTCTGGCAAGTGGTATGAGAAATCCCTTCTCACCTCTCTTGCTCCCATTTCCACCTGCCCCTACCCCTCTCTGACTGGCCCAGCCTCCAGGCTTCCTTTCCCACTGCACTGAGAAAGCTATCCCTCCCAGGGCTCAGTCTCCCCTCCTGCCTAATGTACCCTGGTATTTGCTGTACTTGGGCTACTCACTTTTTGGCCATTCCTGGTCCTAGCACAGGCTTTCTCTTAGTTGCCTCCCTCTCCTTTCCCTCCTATTCCCAGGACAGAGATTTGGAACCAGGATGATCTTTGTTCACATCTGAGCTTAGGTACTTACTAGCTAATAGATCCTGGGCAAGTCACTTAACTCTCATTTGCCTCAGTTTCTTATCTGAAAAATGGGAACACACAGGAGAAGGAAATAGCAAAGCTGTCCAGTATCTTGGCTAAGAAAACCCCATGGATAAAAGTCTACAGCATCACATCAAGTCAGACATCACTGAGCAACTGAACAACAAACCCTGGGCAAATATTTACCTGAATTCCTGATTTCCCACTGGTAAAGTCGCAGTCAAACTTGATGTTTCTTTCATAAATTTTCTTCAAAACAAATATCAGTCCTTTTTTGCATTTATTTTCTCAAAATTTTTCACTCCCTTGGTTGGACAACATTAAGACTTTATCTACCAAACCACAATGGAAGGTAAAATCAGTTCAATGGTGTCACCACTGCTATGAACTCTTAGCCTGTATCAGATGACTTCTGATATGAGAGAGAGTTTAATAGACAAGTTTAATGCAGATGATTTAGTCTGGATTCATAATGACACTGAAGGAATTGAGTACTCTCTTCACTTCATAAATTTAGGATTTTATTTCAGTCCATTCTGCCTGCTTAGCCAGGAAGGAGCTGTAACATGGGCTAAAATTCAATAAAAATATGGCTTAAAATGAGTCAGAGTTTTGGACATGAGATGGCACATTAAAAGTGTAAGATCTGCATTGGCCATGAGACAGAGATCTCAGTTGCACAATATATTCCTCTCTGGCCTGAAATGCTCATTACAATACAAAATTGCATCTGCTCACAATATCACACCAAAAAAAAAAAAAATTGCTAAATTCTACAGTATCAATTTTCACCATTAGATGTCTCCAAAGACCATGCTATAATATCCTTCATTTTTTTTTTTTTTGTAGCCACCAGATGTCATGAAAAGAATGTGATAAAATCTTTAATGGCACTAAATTGGTCAAAAAAAACATTTATTAAAAGCCTACTACATGCCGCACTCTGCTCTGGTTCCTAGAAGTCCAAAGATAAAAAGGAAAACAGTCCCTGCCCTCAGAAAAAAAGAGCATCCTATTGATGGAGACCAACTCTGTATGAGTAATACAAAACTCAATAATCCTGGCCCTTAAAAAGTGGAAGAAGACAAGTCTCACCATTCCTTTCCAGAAGGGAAAGGTCCATGTGGACGGCAGCATGAATTTATTTTCAGATATTTTCAATGTATTAATTTGTTGTACTGAATTTTTCTTTAAATTTTCTTCTTTTGTTGGATGGTCCTCTGTATACTTTTGTAGTTCAGTCATTTTTCATTCACAACAGACTCTTTGTGCTCCTATTTGAGGTTTTCTTACTAGAGTGGTTTTCCATTTCCTTCTCCAGCTCATTTAACAGATAAGGAAACTGAGGCAAACAGGATTATGTGACTTGCCCAAGTCACACACCTAGTAAATGTCTGAGGCTGGATTTGAACTGAGGTCTTGCTGACTCCTGGCCCACAGCTCTATCCATTAAGCCACCTAGCTTGCAGTGGATAGAGCACCAGCCCTGAAGTCAGGAGGACCTGGGTTCAAATCTGGCCTTAGACCAAACACCTGACACTTACTAGCTGTGTGACCCTGGGCAAGTCACTTAACCCCAACTGCCTAATTAAAAAAAAAAGCCACCTAGCTGCCCTAATCTCTGTATGTACAGTAAAGCTCTATAGATATATGAACCATCTATTGGTCAAGGCTCTTAGAGTGAATGGTAGGGGCTGGAAGGTTCAGTTCTGATGGGGTCCCTTCCTTTCTGCAGCATTGACAGATAATTTCTTTGCCATTATCTCATCCAGGCCCTTGCCCCTCTTACCTACTAAACCCTTTGTTTTATTAATAAATTTATTTATTTTTAGTTTTCAGTATTTACTTCCACAGGATTTTGAGTTCCAAATTTTCACCCCATCTCACCCCTCCCCCCATCCCAAGATGGCATGCATTCTGTATACCCCTTCCTCTAATCTGCTCTCCCTTCTATCTCTCCCCCCCTTTCTCCTACCCCTTCCCCTTCTATTTTCCCGTAGGGCAGGATAGATTTTTGTACCCCATTTCCTGCATTTCTTATTTCCCAGTTGCATGTGAAAACTTTTTTTTTAAAATATGTGTTTTTAAAACTTTGGGTTAAAAATTTTCTCCCTTCCTTTCTCCCCCCGCCACCCTCATTGAAAAGGGAAGCAACTCAATATAGGTTATACATGTGCAGTTATGCAAAACACTTCCATAGTAGACATGCTGTGAAAAACTAACTCTATTTCCCTTAATCCTATCCTGCCCCCCCCATTTATTCTATTCTTTCTTTAGACCCTGTCCCTCCTCAGAAGTATTTGCTTCTGATTACCCCCTTTCCCAATCTGCCCTCCTCTCTATGATCCCCCTACTCTCTTATCCCCTTCCCCCCTTATTTTCCTGTAGGGTAAGATAGATTTCCATACCCCATTGTGTATGTTATTCCCTCCTTAAGTCAAATCCTATGAGAATGAGATTCACTCATTCCCTCTCACCTTCCCCCATTTCCCCTCCACTGTAAGAGCCTTTTCTTTTCTGTTTTATTTTTTTTTTGTGAGATGGTTTATCCCGTTCTACTTCTCCCTTTCTCCTTCTCCTAGTATAATCCTCTCTCACCCCTTAATTTTATTCTCCAGATATCACCCCTTCATCTTCAACTCACCCTGTGCCCTCTATGTATGTATGTATGTATGTATGTATGTATGTGTATATATATATATATATATATATATATATATATATACACACACAGACATATAATTTTTCCCTCCAACTACCCTAATACTGACAAAGGTCTCATGAGTTACAAATATCATCTTTCCATGCAGGAACGTAAACAGTTCAAACTTAATAAGTCTCTTATGATTTCTCTCTCTGGTTTGCCTCTTCATGTTCCATTTGAGTCTTGTATTTGAAAGTCAAATTTTCTGTTCAGCTCTGGTCTTCTCATCAAGAATGCTTGAAAGTCCTCTATTTCACCGAATGACCATTTTTTCCCCTGAAGGATTATACTCAGTTTTGCTGGGTAGGTGATTCTTGGTTGTAACCCTATCTCCTTTGCCCTCCGGAATATTGTATTCTATGCCCTGCAGTCCCTTAATGTAGAAGCTGCTAAATCTTGTGTTATCCTGATTGTGTTTCCACAATACTTGAATTATTTCTTTCTGGCTGCTTGTAATATTTTCCCCTTGACCTGGGAACTCTGGAATTTGGCTACAATATTCCTTGGAGTTTTCCTTTGGGGATCTCTTTCAGGAGGAGATCGATGAATTCTTTCAATTTCTATTTTGCCCTCTGGTTCTAAAATATCAGGGCAGTTTTCCTTGATCATTTCTTGAAAGATGATGTCTAGGCTCTTTTTTCTGATCATGGCTTTCAGATAGTCCAATAATTTTCAAATTCTCTCTCCTGGATCTATTTTCCAGGTCAGTTGTTTTTCCAATGAGATATTTCACATTATTTTCTAATTTTTCATTCTTTTGAATTTGTTTTACAGTGTCTTGATTTCTCATAAAGTCACTAGCTTCTGATTACTCTGTTCTAATTTTTAAGGAAGTATTTTCTTCGGTAATCTTTTGGACTTCCTTTTCCATTTGGCCAGTTTTGCTTTTTAGGGCATTCTTCTCCTCATTGGCTTTTTGGACCTCTTTTGCCATTTGGGTTAGGCTATTTTTTACAGTGTTTTTTTTCAGTATTTTTTGGGTCTCCTTTAGCAAGCTGTTGACTTGTTTTTCTTGATATTCTTGCATCACTCTCGTTTCTCTTCCCAGTTTTTCCTCTACTTCTCTTACTTGGTTCTCAAAATCCCTTTTGAGCTCTTCCAAGGCCTGGGACCAATTCATAATTTTCTTGGAGGCTTTGGATGTAGGAGCTTTGACTTTGTTGTCTTCTTCTAGTTGCATGTTTTGACCTTCTTTGTCACCAAAGTAAGATAATATAGTCTGACTCTTTTTGCCCTGCTTACTCATGATCCCAGCCAATTACTTGAGTTTTAAACTCTTTGTTAAGGTAAAAGTCTGCTTCCAATGTGGAGAATGTACTGTCCCAAACTTCTGGGGTTTGTACAGCTGTTTTCAGAGCTACTTCTAGGCGCCTGTAAATTTTCAGTTCTTCCAAGGTGGTATGATAAGGGACGAGGTGTTTCCTCTCCACCTCCACAACAAGCTCCACCAGTCCAGCGCTCCTCCTCGCCCCAGGATCGCCCCTCAGAACTGTGACCCAGATTCAAGCACGGGCAAAGCAAGAGATTCCTTCCTCAGCACTGGCAAAGAGATCCCTGCAATCCCCCTCTGACCAGCCACTCGATTCTCCCTAGGTCTGTGGGCTGGAAGCTCAGGAGGCAGCCATCACCCCACTTGTGGCTGAGACCTACCTTCTCTCTCTCACCACAGTCACAGACTTTTCCCAATGACCTTCTAAGTTGTCTTTGGAGTTCATGGGTTGAGAAGTCTGGAAACCACCACAGCTATTCAGTCCTCTGAGGCCTACTCCAGGTTCACTGTGGCCTGCGCATCCACTCCAAACTGTGCTCCTCTCCTCTCCCGGCATGATAGACCTTTGTGATCAACCATCTAGGTTGTCTTGGACTGGAAATCTGTTTCATTCTGTCTTTTTGTGGGTTCTGCTGCTTTAGAATTTGTTTGGGGCCATTTTTAATAGGTATTTGGAAGGGTTTGGGCAAGAGCTCAAGCAAGTCACTGCTTTCACTCTACCATCTTGGCTCTGCCCCCTACTCAACTCTTTCTGCCTCAGTTACCTCATCTTTAAAATGCTAATGATCCTGGCATTTTGTACCTATCAGGGCTTTTGTAAGGAAAGTGCTTTATCCATCATTGAGTTGTACAAAAATGGGAGTTGTTTTATCATTATTTTTGTCTCAAGTGATCTCTGTCCTGGGAATAGGAGGGAAAGGAGAGGGAGGCAACTAAGTGGAAGCCCATGCAAGGACCAGGAATGGCCAGTAAGTGAGTAGCCCAAGTACAGCAAATACCAGGGAACACTAGGCAGGAGGGGAGACTGAGCCCTGGGAGGGATAGCTTTTCTAGTGAGGTGGGAAAGGAAGCTTGGAATCTGGGCCAGACGGAGAGAGGCAGAGGCAGGTGGGAATAGGAGCAGGAGAGGTGAGAAGAGATATCCCATACCACCCAAAGGAAGAGAGACAGAGAGCAAATACATGGAGAAAAAAGCCTGCCCCAACCAGAGGGGAGACATTGGTGCTCCCTCAAGATCCCTGGGGACACAGAGCCTGCAGACATTAAACAAATGATGTCCCTCTAAGAAGAGAAAGGCAGAAAAGAGATCTGTCAATGAGGAGATCATGAAGACATTACAGAAAGGGCCCCATGGGTAGCTCAAAGCTCTCCTGGGAACAATCTCTGGGATCCAGCACCAGGTCCCTATGGACAAGGGGTTGAGCAAGGGCACTAGTGTCTTTGCTCTTGAAAGAGATGTTGCCAACTTTCTAGGAACAAAGAGTAAAGAAATGATCCCCACCCATCCCACCAAAGCAGTGCCAAAAGAGACAGCTCACAGGAGCCTCAAATCTTAGGCTTGAAAAGGCGTCAGCCTCTCATTTCCTATCTGAGACACAATGAATCCTCCCTATGATATCCCTGTCAAGAGGTTATCCAGTCTCTACTTGGAGTCCTTCAATAATGGAGAATTCACTACCTCCCAACCTAGGTCATTCATTTGGAAAGTTCAGTTTTTTATTATGTTAAGAAAAACCTGCATCCCTGTAATCAATCCACCAATCAATCAGTCCCAGAAGTATTTATTAAGCACCTACTGTGTGCCAAGCACTTTATCTATCCCTTTGGTTCTAGGTATCCTTTCTGAAGCCACACCAAATCTAATCCCTTTACCCTGTGACAGTCCTTCAGATATGTGAGGACAGCTACCATTGCCTCCTCTGTCTTCTCTTTTCAAAGTGAAATGCCATCCATTTATTTATTCATGGAATTTAGAGCTGGCAGGGTCAAATTCTTTCTGCTTAACGAACAAACAGAGGCCTAGAGAAGGAGGTTCAGTGACTTGCCCAGGGTCACACAGGCTGCAGAGCTGGAAATCAGACTGAGGTCCTGATTCTACATTCAGGGCTCCTTCTACCACACAACTCCCCCCCCACCTTCATCCGTTCCTCATAGGGTGAGGTTTCCAGGCCCCTCACCCTCCCTGTTTGTCAGTGTCCTTCCTAAATGTGGATCCTAGAAGTGAACATGATATTCTAGGTGTGGTCTGACCAGGACCATGAAGAGTTGCTGCTATTCTTGGCATGATTATTTTATCTAGCCCTGGAATTTCACTGTTGTGGGGGCACTCCAGCTTGGAGAATCCTGCTACTGCTGTCAATAAGTCATGAATTTGGGAGTTGCCTGGGAAACAGAGGGGTTAAATTATTTGCTTATGGTTAAACCAGTAGGTAGGACTTGGACCCAGGTCTTCCTAACTCCTAGACTGGCCTCTATTGTCTATCTCAGGCTCTATCTGTTGCATGTATTAATGCAACCTAGCTAAGGCAGCTACAGTTCGGGAATAGAGCACTAGACAAATAGACACAAACAAACACACACACACACACACACACACACACACACACACACACACACCCTTCTCTTGCTGGGCAGGCAAGGCAGAGAGAGGTCAGAACTCCAACTTTCTCGAAGGGGACAGAGACCCTGCTCCCTTTCCCTCAGCTCTCCCCTTCTGAAGCCCTCAAGGCTGAACAACACTACCCCTCCTTCCAGCTGCCCCCACTTAGGGATGCTGCCTCCCTAACTGAAGGTGGAAAGAGCCCCAGGGCAGTGCTGCTTTCCTGCCTCCCTCCCTCACTGGTAAAGGCCTGGAGGAGAGTTGAGGCAGAAGCCAACATCTAGGGTCTCCACCAGGATCACGGGGAGTATGTTGAGGTTCTGAGGCAGAGGGATGAACTTGTGGTAGGAGGAGAGAGAAAGGAAAGGAGGGAACTGTCTCTGCTGGACTGGGCTCTCCCACTTCCCTCCTGCTCTCTCTCTAGCACAAAGCCACCCATTCTACACACACACACACACACACACACACACACACACACACATGCACACACACACACACACACACACACTCACAATGGAAGAGCTACACATGATGTATCTACACAACCCTATGCCCTCTAGGAGACCTCACTCTTTTGATCTGCCATGCAGCTGAGGACTCAATTCCTACATCCTCTGGAAACTTGAGTCTCTGATGGGTATACCCTGTCACCAAAGGAGGGCATAGGAGAATGAACCTTTGTTCAGTTGCTCCCTCAGATACCTTTAAAGATCTTTCATATCCCTGACCTATTCTCCCCATTCAATTTCATCCTTCTCAATAATATGGGAATTTCATATTTGACAATCTACTCCCACCTCCACCCGCAGTATCAGCTTTCCTGACAAGCACATAAGCTGACAATAAAAAGTAAATGAATGAACAAATGAATGTATGAATGAAAAGCACCGTGCTTTTTTAACTGCTTACTTATGTACTAAGAACCATGCTTGTCAACATGCTGGTTTAGGGGTGATGAGAAGGTCAAGAGTAAAGGATGACCCTTACGTTGTTGTTCTGAGTGAGTGAGAGCATGGTTGTACCTTCAACAGGTATAAGGAATTTAGAAAGAGAAGAATGTTCAGGGGAGAGGGATATAAAGAGTTCAGTTTTGGACATGTTGAATTTAAGATGTCTACAGGATATCCAACTGGATACGTCCAATGGGAAGTTGGAGATTCGAGACTGGAGACCAGTAGAGAGGTTTGGATTGGACAAGAAGATGTGAGAATCATCTGCATAGAGATGATAATTGAATCCATGGGAACTGATGAGAGCACCAAGTGAAATAGTATTGACATAGAAGGGAAGGCTCCTTAGGACAAAGCCCCTGGGACACTCATGGGTACCAGGAATGACCTGGATGAAGATCTAGCTAAAGATAATGAGATGGTGTGGCCATGGTGTGGTGCTCTGGGGCAAGTGCTGTCGCTTACCTTTCCGTGTATTTCCAGTGCTTGGTATAGTGCCTGGCACACAATAGGCACTTATTAAATGTTTGTTGACTGATTAAAAGGAGATCCTGGAGAGAATAATATCACAAAAACTCAGAGAGACAAAAGTTTCAAGAGAAGGGTGAACAAGTGGTAAGGGCTGGAAAGTGATCTGGAAAGGTGAGGATTAATAAAAGGACATTAGATTTGGCATCCAAGAGATGGTTAGCAATATTTGTGAGAGAAGTTTCAGTTGAATGATGAGGGTAGAAGGTAGACTAGAGAGCTAAGAAGAGAGAGGAAAGCAAATAGAGGTGACTATTGTAAATGGCCTTTTCAAGGAGTTTACCCACAAAAGGGAGGTGATCTATGGGATAATTAGAGAGGATGGATGGACCCAGGGAGAGACTTTTTAAGGATGGGGGATACATAGACTTGTTTGTGGGCAGGGGAGAAGCATCCAGTACACAGGGAGATACTGAAGTGAGAGAATGGGGATGAGAGAGGGAGTAGTCTGCTGGAGAAAATGGTCTGGAAGGGGACAACTTGTCCAGGTAGAGAAGGATTTGGCTCAGTAATGAGTAAGCATATCTCTATGTGTGGGACAGAGCTGGAGGAGTAGACAGTGGCAGAAGGCATCTGAGTGATGTGGGAGGAAGAGGAGGGGAGAAGAAGGAGCTCTAGTGGAATGACCTCAATATTTTCAGTAAAATATGAGGCAAGGTGTGAGGTTAACTGAGGAAGATCTTCCCTAGCCGCTTGTGAAACCACCTCATGACCTGACATAAAGAATGTACAGTGGAGTTAATATGTATGGCTGAGGTTACCATGGAGATGGAACATTAAGTAACCAGCAAACTATGTTACCTGGGAAAGCAATTCTGATCTCAAGGAACATTTTTCTTGAGAGAGGTATGTAACTGTCCAAGGACCTGATCACTCCTTGGAGACTTTCACAACAAACAGGTATTTGGGGCTCTGATCAAGCTCCCGCCTTTGCTAGAATGTGTGCGTATCCAGGACCTGAGCTCACCAAGGATATGTACACAAAACAAAATGTTAAGATTGTTTTTCCCTGGATTACATAGATATAAAAGGGGCATCTGAAAGGGGATTCTTTGGAGTACTTTGATGTCAGAGATAGGGACGTCGATTCTCTGTTGTTGTTGATCAAGGGTGGAACGCATGCACTGTCCTTGTTGTTTAAGAGCAGGACACTGCTCTTTTGGCCTCCTCATCAGACCTCTTGATCTTCTCCAGTCTCCCCAGTATCATAGGTATGTGAGCTCTCCTGGTCAGTGAGTGTGTATCCTTTCTTTTCTTATTCCTCCTTTTCTTAATTTTGATTATTACTTATTGCATTGAATGTTATTCTTACCTTTATATGCTTGTGTTGTTTTAATCATTATTAATCATTGTAAAATAAATGTGATTGTTAAGTTTATACTGAGTATGTATCATTATATCTTGAGATCCAAACCTAAAGTGAAAGTACTGTGCAGTCCTTAATCCTTTCGATTACACAAGGTTCTCAGCTGAGAGGGTGGGTGAGTAGGGGAGAAACCATGGGAGGTTTGAGGAGGGATGACAATTTTCTGAGGAGCCAATGTGGTGAGTGGGATAGTGAGTTAATTAGAGAAGTATGAAAAGATTGCCTTGGGGCCCCAGGAGTAGCTTTGTCACCTTTTGGGGGAAATTAAATGCTATTTTACTAGGGAAGGAAGAGGCATGGATGGAACCCATATTGAGAAGAAACACTGGTACACATTAGTCCTATCACACAGGACTTGGAATTGAAATTTAAAAATACCTGGGTGAATTCGGCACCAGCCCTTTACCAATTCACTGTCAATAGTTTTTAAACTGAGAAAAAGAAATGAAAGGGTATTTTGGACCATTCCTTTCACTATTCTGATAACAGAGCAAAGCAGCTGTAGGAAAAATGAAGTTTTCTGGGATGTGATCTCCCTGGACCTAGATTTTGTAAAACATGTGTGTTGTTTTTATGATGATGATACAGCATACATTTATGACAAATAACCAATGTGGATCTGGGTGCATCTGACCAAGGTACACACAATGTTTTTGTGGAACCACAGTATGACTGTGCTTGGCTGGTCATTTTTCAGTTGTGTTTGACTCTTTTTGACCTCATTTGGGGTTTTCTTGGCAAAGATACTGCCGTGGTTTGCCATATCCTTCTCTAGCTCATTTGATAAATGAGGAACTCGGGCAATGAGGGTTAGGTGACTTGCCCTGGGTCACACAGCTAATAAGTGTCTGAGGCCAGATTTGAACTCAGGAAGATGAGTCTTCCTGACTCCAGGCCCCTGTTCTATCCATTGTGCCACCTAGCTGTCCATGGTTGTGCTACCTTATCCCCATGGGCTCCCTCTGATGCATATGTGAGTATTACCAGATTAGGTGGTTTACTGAGAGGACATCTGGGAGAACTTTCCATTGTCTTTGGTGCTGAAGTGATGTTTTTTATGTCTGTTGAAATCTCATTTAACCTAAGCTGTTGTGTAAATCCTTGAAAACTCATTTTGGCAAATGGTCAAACTGGGATAAGGACTTCTCACATTAGAAAGACAGTAGGATATAGACAGATATTTCATGAAAGAATTCAATTCAGGCCAATAAGTGGCTTTTGAATGTTCATGTGGTGAAATTAGATAGTTTTTTTATGTGACTTTTTTTGACATTTAAAAAAGAAACTTACCCCTCACCCTTCTAGCCTTAGAACATCTAGATAGATAAAGGTATACTAGTCAGATAAGAGGATAAGATGCAGCAGAATCTAATTGATACGCCCCTCAATTCTGTATCAGGAAAATCTGGGTTCACATCCTACCTGACTAGCTGTGGGCACTTACTAGCTGTGTGACCACAGACAACTCCCATCACCACTCTGGTGTTCAGTTTTTTCCCTTTAAATGGAGAGGGTTCGATTAGTTCACCTTTGAGGTCCCTTCCAACTCTATCTCTGATCTTACGTGTGATTTGGAGCAAGTCCCTTGACCTCCCTGGGCTTCATCTTTCTCTGTAGCAGAAGGGTATTTGACCAGCTGGACTCTGAGGGTGCTTTGAGCTAGAGATTTAAGCCTGTGATCCCTTGGACCCATTTGGTGGCTTAAGGTAAGGACTGGGTAAAGAGGCAGCAGATAGAGGACACACATAAGAGACTTGGAACAGAGGCTTTGTTCAGGATGGAGGCTATGGTCCAATGAGAAGAATAGTGGGATCTGGAGTTAGAGGAGCCAGATTGGAGTCCTAGCTCTACTACTTGTACAAAGACTACATCTAGAGTCTCCCTCAATGTCTGATTTTTGTGTGCTCCAAGGTTAAATTTTCTTTTACACTATGCTTAGGCTTCTCTGATTTGACACTGGTAAAGTCTTGGCCAAAATTGGCTAGTTATTAACAAATATCCTTCATGGCTCAAACTACCCATTTTCTTGTACATATTTCCTCCAAGTTTTGTCCTTGTCAGTGGGCTACATTAATATTCTGCCTGGTGCATGGCCTGTGGGCTTGGTTGCTGGCCCATTTCGTTGGACTCACTTGCTTGGTGATCCTCTTAAGTGACTGCCTCTCTCTCATTCAAGTAGAAGAGCATGGTCATTGGTCTCCCCAGTTTCTCAGGGAAGGGATGCCCTGGGAGATAGTGTTTGGACTGATCCTTGACCCTTGACCACCTAAAGTCTGTATTTATTGAGGCGGCTGAGTCACCTAAGGTCACCATGCTTTAGGCAAGTTTCTGAGAGTAGAAACTGCAGGCAGAGAAGGTGTCAGTGGAGAGATTTTCCTTCTCTGGGAGTCTCCCAGAGTCCTCAGGTATCCAGTCCCTATCGCTGCAGCTATCTGGTCAAGACGCCTTTTTCTCTGCCTCTAGGACTACTGGCTAGATGCCTGGCCCTCTCGGGAGCTCTGGGTCCCCTGGGTCATGTTCCTAGTGGGTAGGGCAGCATGCTGGAGCCTGTGAGGATCCCCAACCTTCTGCCTCAACTCTCTTTCTGTATTGAAGGGAGGAGTAGCCAAACAGCCATTGCCTCCAGTTTCCTACAGCCCAGGCATGATCAGGGGCACAGAGGCATCCATGGCTGGGTGTCCCCATATCTGTAGCCGCCCGTGGTCTGATTTTGTCTCCCCCTGCCCGGGAGAAAGGAGGCTGAGACCACCCCTGCCTCAGACCACCCCTTTCCTGCTCTCCTTTGGGGGCTGTCAGGAATCGAAGTCCCATTCAGGGGCTGGTGGTCTGCTGTTACTGCTTCAGATACTGTGCTGTTCCCTTAAGTGGAGCTTAGGATACCCTGCCCCCTCCATCCCTCCCCTCCATGTCGAGGTTATTGGTAAAGAGACTGACCCCTGACAACCCCTAGCTTAGCTCAGCTGCCCCACCCCATCCAGCCCAGCCCCAGCAGCTGCCCTCAGGAAAGTGGGACCTGGTTCGGTCCTGGGTCCTCCTCCAAGGACTGGGGCCCCCTCCCCTCGCCAGGCTGAGTGATGGGAGTTGACAGAAAAGACTTGGGGGGGAGGGAGCTCCTCACTCCTCTGTGCCTGACATCACAGAGCCCCGCCCTCTCTTCTCCCTTCTCCCTGTGCTCTGAGTGGCTACTCCACTGTGGCTACTGTGACGTCACTATACCCGCCCCTGCTACCCTTGACCAAGGTCAATGCTTTTTGTCTCTGGAAGAGGAGGGGGAGGGGGAGGAGGAGGAGGGAGTTCCCTTTTCCCCTGAGTCTGGAGGCGGGGTGGGGGGCAGCTGGAGAACAGCCCTACCCCAACCCCCTGCCCTTCTCTGCCTGCACCACACTTCCTTCCTCCTCACCCCGCCCTCAGTCACCTGAGAGATCCCCGAAATTCCTGCACTTTCCTGGGTGGCTGTGTAGGAGGTAAGCGTCCCCTCCCTCTCCTGCCAAGACCCGCCCTGCCCCTCTGCGTCCCCCACTTATATTCTCTTCGGCCCTCTCTTCTGTCTTCTCCTAAACTCCCCCCACCACAAATTGACTTGTCTTAGTGCCCAGGGGCATGTGTGTGTGCATGGGGGGGGGGGATCGTGGGAGTATTAGTACCTTTGCGTGTGTGTTGTGTATGTGTGTATGTATGTATGTACGTATGTTTGTGTGTGTACTAGTGGGTGCTGCTCCTCCAGGGCTGTTCCTGCCTGGGGCTTCCTGCCTGCCCAGACCTTTGTCTGGAGGTCTGGGGCTTGGGGGGCCGTGGGGTGGAGGCCAGCAGGGAGAAGCCTTTGGGGACACTCCCCCCATCCCCTCCCCAGGTGGACGTTTCCATCCTTTCTTCCTCCCTTCCTCTCATCCTTGGCTTGGCCTCAGGCCTGGGGAGAGAGGAGACAGTCTAGGAACTCTTCCCCTCCCCTTCTCCATATCATCTCTTCCCTCTGGTGTCCTTAGATTTAATGGTGTATTTATTTTTGTTCTGGTTTCCACCAGCACCTGGTGAAAGGGGCGTTTCAATGTATGTATCTTATTGTGGAACAGTAAGAGAGGACAGTCCCTGAACCTGCGGATCTCCATGATTTACAGACTGAAAGAAGAGAGTTGTTTTAATGTGCACTTCTCTCATTATGAGGGATTTGGAGCATTTTGTCATAGGGCTGCTGGTAGCTTGGATTTCTTCCTTTGAAAACGCCCTTTTCCTTTGCCCTATTGGAGAATGGCTCATAATCTTGGAAATTAGAATAAGTTAGATCAATTGTTTTCATAATCATTGATTTGTAGTATAGCTTAACTTCTGCTACTGATAGTCATTCACCGTAACCCCTTTCTTTCCTCCTTCTGCCCTCCATTATTATCCTCCAGATGCTTAGCCTCCTTAAAAATGTTTTTAGTGATGTTTTCTGTTTTTTACATCACCAAGATATCTCATGTATCCGTCCCTCTCCTCATCCTGGAGATACATGCCATGTAACAAATTGTATTTTTGTTTTAGGGAGGGAAAAATATGGAGCACAACTGATTGATGCATGTGTAAAAAATGTGGAGTGGGTAATACTTGTGGACCTCTCAGGTCCTGGACGGGGTAGGGTGATGGCGTCTTCTCATGTTTCCTTTTCAGTCCTGCTTGTTCTTTCACATTTTATTCCATGTATTTTTAAGTTTTTGGTGTGTGCTTCTTCCCATTTAAATTGTTGTTTGGATCTGTCTTTATTTGTGTGAAGAGGGTTTTGTCATTGTTTTCATGCAGTCCATGGATTGATCTTGGCAGGGAGACTCCCAAGGATTTTATATTATTTGCAATTATTTTAAGTGGAATTTCTTTCTACCTTTTCCTGCAGGTGGTTGTTGTAGCTTGTTGGTAGTATTGCAGAAACCCTGATGCTAAGTGGGTTTATTTTGTATCCTGCCACGTTGCTAAAGTGGTTGTTTCCACTAGTTTTTTTGTTGGTTTGTTTGTTTTTTAACAGAACAAATCCTTTTTTTTCTTTCTGAGCAATTGGGGTTAAGTGATTTGCCCAGGATCACACAGCTAGTAAGTGTCAAGTGTTTGGTGTGAGGCCGAATTTGAACTCAGGTCCTCCTGACTTCAGGGCCAGTGCTCTATTCACTGCTCCACCTTGCTGCCCCCACTAGTTTTTTTTTTTTATTTGATTTTCTAGGGTGCTCTAAACATACCATATATCATGTGCAAAGAGGGGTAGTTTTGTCTCCTCATTGCCTATTTTTATTCTTCCAATTTCTTTTTCTTGCCTTCTGCCTGTAGCTAGGATTTCTAGGACAATATTGAATAATTGTGGTGATAATGGACATCCTTGTTTCACTCCTGATCTTATTCAGAGGGCTTCAAGTTTATTCTCATGATGGATAATGCTTGCTCTTGATTTTTTAAAGATATTCCTTATAATTATAAGGGAGGTTCTGTTGATTCCTGTGCTTTCTAGTGTTTTTAATAGGAATAGTTGTATTTTGTTAAAAGCTTTTTTCTACATCTTTTGATATAATCAGACAATTTTTGTTGATTTTGTTGTTGATATTGTCAGTTGTGCTGATAGTTTTCCTAACGTTGAAACAGTCCTGCATTCTTAGTGTTAATCCCACTGCTCATAGTCTATGGCTTTTGTGATATACTGCTGTAATCTCCTTCCTAGGATTTCATTTCAAATGGTTCCTTGCTGTTCTTTAAGGAAATTGGTCTATAATTTTCTTTCTCTGTTTTTGTTCTCTCTTCTTTAGGTATCAAAACCATATTTTGGCTGTAAAAAGACTTTGGTAGGATGCCTTCTTTACCTAGTTTTTCAAAAAATTTATATAGTATTGGAATGGATTGTTCCTTAAATATCTAGTAGAATTCACTTATAAATCCATCTGGTCCTTGGGATTTTGTCTTAGGGAATGCATTTATACCTTGAGCAATTTCTCTTTTTTGATGGAGTTATTTAAGTATTCTATTTTCTTCTGTTAACAAGCACAGTTTATATTTTTGTAAATATTCATCCATTTCACTTAGATTTTCAGTTGATCTGGCATATGATTGTGCAAAATGCCTCATAATGCTTGCTTTAATTTCATCTTCATTGGTTATGCATTCACCCTATTCATTTCCAATTTGGTTTTCTTCTTTTTATTTTAATCAAATAACCAGTGGTTTACCTATTTTATTGTTTTTTCATAGAACCAAATCCTACTTTTATTTATTAGTTTACTTTGCAGACTAAAAGAAAAGAGTTGTTTTAATGTGCACTTCTCTCATTATGAGGGATTTGGAGCATTTTGTCATAGGGCTATTTATAGGTTGGATTTCTTCCTTTGAAAACTTCCTGTTCATATCCATTGCCCTATTGGAGAATGACTCTTAATCTTAGAAACTGGAATCAGTTCCTTCTATATCTTGCATATGCAACAGTCCTTAGAGAACTTTACTGCAAAGATGTTTTTCCTCACTTAACTGTTACCCTTCTCATTTTAACTGCATTGGATCTGTTTATGCAAAAACATTTCAACTTTATTGAAGCAGAATTATCCATTTTATTTTCTGTGATTCTCTATCTTCCTTGTTCTGTCATAACCTCTTCCCCTCTCCGTAGCTGTGAAAACTGATTTCTTCCTTGCTCCTCTGATTTGCTATTGATTCCTCCTTTACACCTAATTCATGTATCCATTTGTAGTTTAATTTCAAAGGTGGTATTAGGTGTTGATGTCCTATCAAATTTCTGGCTTTTCCCTCATCCCATCTGGTTTTTTTAATCAAATAGCATTTCCTCCCCTGCCCCTTCCCCAC
This sequence comes from Vombatus ursinus, assembly GCF_900497805.2. Lineage (NCBI taxonomy): Eukaryota > Metazoa > Chordata > Mammalia > Diprotodontia > Vombatidae > Vombatus > Vombatus ursinus. Next base: position 34,005 of record NW_020944936.1, on the reverse strand, counting down.
AATTTCTGTCTTTGGATTTATTAAACACTTATTTTATTTACTTGCTTCTATATATTGCGTACCTAATCTTTTCCATTAGCAAGTTCAAATTGTTTTCTGGCCAGCCAGGTATTCTATGGGGTCCGAAATCAGGAAGACTCATCTCCTTGAGGTCAAACTGTTGTGGTCTGAGAGGTTGAGACCCTTCAAAGACAAATACAGGACGGGGTCGTCTGGAATGAATTCACAGACTCAAGCATTTTTTAAGTCAAGGTGGCAAAGATTTATTGTTACGCTTTTCAGCGGGCAAGGATTCTTAAAGAACTTGCAAGAGACTTAGGATGGAGCTAGGGTTTATATGGAAAAGGGCATGCGAAAGGAATGCCAGGGATACTGATGAGGTAATCCAAAGGTACAGGTGTCTTTGGGAACTACGGATGGGAAAGTACAGGGAGTATACCAGACAGGGAGGGAGATGACAGAAGTATGGATCTTGGGAGTCTGACAGGAGGAAGACTCCTTGGGCCAGCCAAGGACAAAACTCCTTGGGGTGGGCAAGGCACCCCTCTCTCTCTGCTTGATGAGAGAATGCTCTGCAACAAGGGAAAGCTTTCTCACAAGACAGGAACTTACTAAGGAATTGGGAGGCTTCCAGAGACATGATCTGAGGGCTGGGGCCTGAGCAGCCCAGCAGTCTCTCACCCAGCTTTGTGTAGCTGCCCCAGGGAGAGAGATAAGGGTCATACTGGGGCCCATGCATGAATAACTGCTAAGCACAGTGTCCTTGGGCTGGGGAGTGGTCGTCAGAGACAGGGTTTCTGAGACTAAGGAGAAATTGGGGTCCAAGTACAGGCACAAGCACCCAAGCACCCCATCAAAACCTGGCCTCAGACACTTACTAGCTGTGTGACCCTTGCCAAGTCACTTAACTCTGTTTCCCTCAGTTCCTCATCTGTCAGATGGGCTGCGAAGGAAATGGCAAACCACTCCAATGTCTTTGCCAAGAAAACCCCAAATGGGGTCAGCAGAAGTCAGACAGGACTAAACAACAGTTGTTTTCATGACCACTGATCTGTATCAGAGTTTGAGATCTGCTACTGATAATTACTAACCCTAAACCCCTTTTCTCCTTCTTCCCGTTTCCATTGAGGTACTTGACTTCTTTAAAAAAAAATTTTTTTTAAGGGGCAGCTAGTTGGCACAGCGGATAGAGCACGGACCTGGAGTCAGGAAGACCTGAGTTCAAATCCCACCTCAGACACGTAACACTCACTAGCTGTGTGACTCTGGGCAAGTCACTTAACCTCAATTGCCTCACCAAAGAAAAAATTCATATTTTCTGTTTTTTACGTCATCAAGGTATCGCATGTGTCCCTCCCTCTCCCCATCCTCAAGGGCTATGCGATGTAACAAACTATATTTTTTGTTTTAGGGTGAAAAAGAAAAGCCAGCACCACTGATCAATGCATTTGGGAAAAGGTGTGAAATGTGTAACACCTGTGGACATCTTACCTCCTGGACAGGGTAGGGTGATGGTGTCTTCTCATGTTTCCTTTTCAGTTCCACTTGATCTTTAACATTTTGTTACAGGTATTTTTAATTTTTTGTGTGTCATTATTTCCATTTCAATTATTGTAGTTACTCTGTGTGTGCGTGTCTGTGTGTGTGTGTATGTGTATATATATATATATATATATATATATCTGTTTTCTTGGCTCTGCTTAATTCACTTTGAATCAATTCACAAAGATCTTTCCATACTTCTCTGTACTCATCACATCCATCATTTTGTACTGCATGGTAGCAGTATTCCATGACATTCGTGTTCCATGCCTTGTTTAGCCATTCCCCAGTTGATGAACATCTACTCTGCTTCCAATTCATAGCTGTCACAAAAAGTGCTGTTATAAATATTTTGGCACATATGGGGAATTTCTTCTTATTAATGGCTTCCTTGGGGTATAATAGAGTCCTTGTTTTAAAAACTTTGGACATTTTTGTTACTTTCTTTGCATTATTCCAAATTTCTTTCCAAAACAGATGTGTCATTTCACAGCTCCACCAAGAATGTATTAGTGTGTGTATATTCCTGCAGTCTTATTTAGGTATCAAAACCACATATAAGCCGTAAGAGGAGTTTGATAAGACTCCTTCTTTACCTGTTGTTTCAAATAGTTTATACAGTATTGAGCTGAAATGTTTTTTAAATGCTTGGTAGAATCACTTTCAAATTCATCTGCTCCTGGGGATTTTTTCCTAGGGAACACTTTTATGCCTTGTTCAATGTCTTCTTTTACAGTGGGATTATTTAAGTATTTTATTTCCTCTTCTGTTAAAATGGACAGTTTATATTTTTATAAATATTTATCCATTTCATGTAGATTGTCAGTTTCCCTGGCATGTGACTGGGCAAAATAACTCCTAAGCATTACTTTCATTTCATCTTCGTTGGTTATGCATTTGCCCTTTCATTTTTCAAACTGGTAATTTGGTTTTCTTCTTTCTTTTTGTTAATCAAGCTAACTAATGATGTGTATATTTTATTAGTATTTTCATAACACCAGCACCTACTTTTATTTATTAGTTTGATTTCTTAAACATTTTCTTAATCACATTTTGATTTAGGGATTTCAATTTTGATGTTTAATTGGAGATTTTCTATTTGTTCTTTTTCTACTTTTAAAAATTTGATGCCCAATTCCTTGATCTGCTCCTTCTCTGTTTTATTGATGTAAGCATTTAGAGATAGAAATTTCCCTTAAGGACTACTTTGGCTGCACCCCACAAGTTGTGGCATGTTGCCTCATTGTTGTAATTCTCTTGAATGAAATTATTGGTTGATTCTATGATTTCTTCTTCAACCCACTCATTCTTTAGGATTTGATGATTTAGTTTCCAATTAATTTTTAATCTGTGTTTCCACATCTTGATAATTTATATTACATTGTGGTGTGTAAAAGTTGCATTTAATATTTCTGTATTTGTCCATTTGCTTATGAGGTTTTTATACACTAATACATGTTCATTTTTTGTGAAGGTGCCATGTACAGCTGAGAAAAAGTTATATTCCTTTTTATTGCCATTCAGTTTTCTCCAGAGTTCTGTCATGTGCAACTTTGCTAATGTAATTTTCCTCTCCTTAACTTCTTTTTAATTTATTTTATGCATAGATTTCCCTAATCCTGAGAGGGAAAAGTTGGGGTCACCCTTTGTATAGTTTTACTATTTCCTTCCATTAGTCATTTAACTTTTCATTTTAAGAAGATGGATGCTCTACCATTTGGTGCATATTTGGTTGGTATTGATATTATATTATTGTCTGTGGTACCTTTTAGTAAGATATAGTTTCCCTGCTTATCTCTTTGAATCAGGTCTGTTTTAGCTTTTGCTTTGTCTGAGATCATGATTTCTACCATTGCCTTTTATACTTCAGCTAAAGCCTAAGTGTGTTTAGTGGGAGGCTGCGGCGGGGTGGGAGGTGGGGGTCAGGGAACATATTGTCTGAAACTTCAGGCCTTTTCCCACTTTTCACTTTGATGTTTTCAGAGCTAATTTTGGGGGTTTGAAAGTTTTCTGTGGTCCAAAGTGATAAGATTTGGGGAGAGGTTTGGTCTTTGCTTTCCTGGTCTGTGCTCTGGTCCTTACCTAGGAAGAAACCCTGATCCCTTAGGGCTACAATTGATATTGCTACACGAGGTCACTGCTCCCTGTTGACCAGAAGTGACCTTACCCCTCAGTACCCTTTTTCCATTGGGATTGCAAATGATACTGTTCCTCAGGGTCCCTGCTCCCTCTTGCCAGAATGTGCTCATTGCTGCCCTTGAATTGTGACCCAGAAGTCTATACAGGCAGTGGAATGTCCAAACAGCTTCCAATCTTGTGTCGTGAGCTAGCATGGGGGTCTCCGTAATCTCTTTCTAGTCAATTGCTAGGTCCCCTTATTGTCTCTGACTTGAGAGCTCCCAAAGCTGCTGCTGCTTCTGACTATTAAAATTAATAAAATAACTATAATATAATAAGAATAAAATATCATATAATAAGAATATAATAAAAATAAATAGAAAATCATTCTGAGGTACAAATTTTCTGAGTAAATAAATAATGATTTCCTAGTAATGATTGACAGGTTCCCCTTAGGTCAACTAATTCCTCAGTAATTAGTGACAAAGGAGTGATTTCAGAGTTTATTTTTATAAGAGAAAAGAGGAGTAAAAAAATTGTAGCAATGTTAGGAAACTTGTTTTGAACATAATTCAGGTGAACAAGGCAGGTCATATGAGTGGTTTGCTTCTCCCAGGCTTCCTTAATGAAAATTCCCACTGTTGGCAACATTTAGCTGTCAAAGTGAGATTACCCCATAAGTCTTTGCCCCACAGCTGAAGCAGTTTGTAACCAGAAAGCTTCCTTTCAAGGGGCCTATAGTTTCCACTAGGACTGTGAAAGAGGAACGTGTGATTTGTAGTTAGCAGTCATCCCCCACCCTGATCCTGTACTTGGCAAAAAGTGAAACCCAGCCTTAGAAGATTACAGCACTTAATTCATACATAAGCTCTAACTGAAGAAAAATAAGGGAGCTTATCCCCTAAATCTAAAGAACTTAATCTTTTGTCAACCCCCCTTTCCCAATTGCCAGAAAGGGGAACTTAGCCTTTGAAAAGAGTCTTCTAATACTTTGATTATTTTGTTCCTAAAATGATATATGTCTTACTTGAAATTTTCTGCTACTAAATGATGAAGTCTTATCAATCTGTCTATTCACTAAATCTATAGGTAACCTAGACTGAAGAAAATACCTTTGTTAGTTTGTCTTAGTTGTTAGGACTAGCTTTTCCTGAAGAGGGGAGATCAATCCTACAATTCAAGTAAAATTAAATCAAAGTCATCAATACTAACTGATTTAAATGGCATTCCTTTTCAGTCCACCACCTCATCCCACCACTGGTGTTTCCTGTACATGGGCTCCGGGTCAGCCTCCACCCCTGTGTTACAGATCTCACCTTCCAGCCTCTCAAGTTGTTTTGGGCTTGGAAGAATGTCTCAACCTGACCTTTTGTTGGCTGTGCCAGTGGAGAATTTGATGTGAGACTTTATTTTAAAGTGGTTCAATGAGGAATGTTGAGAGAGGTTGACTTGGTGCTTCTTCTACTCAGCCTTCTAGCTAATAACTTCTTGAATTGCATTAGTGATCATTTGATCCTCTGTGAAGTGCAGGAACCAACAATGGGAAAAGGGCATTATCACCTGATTCTGAGCATTTTCACTGGCTGTACCCCATGCCTGATATGCTCAATCTTCATCTCTACCCCTTGGCTTCCCTGGCATCCTTCACATCCCAGATCAAATGCCACCTTCTACAGAAAGCCTTTCTTGATTCCCCCCACCCTAATTGTCACCCCTTCCCACTGCTTATTACTTCCACTTTAGTCTGTCCAGGGGTTGTTTCTCCATAGTTATTTGCATGTTATCTTCCCCATTAGACTGAGCTCCTTCAGAGCAGAGACTGTCTTTTGCCTTTCTTTGTCTCTTCAGCACTTACTTAGCAACATGCCTAGCACATAGAAAGTGTTTAATGTATGTTCATTGACTGAGACGATTCTGGATCAGATTCTCAGTAACAGGAAGGAACTGGTTGCTAGAATGGAAATGATGGGAGTGCTGGGAGGAAGTGACCACTCAGTCCTAGAGTTTGTGATAAAGGAGAGGCAATCTGAGAATAGTATGAGAAGCCAATGAACCTAGTCATTTAGTGTTCTAGAAATCCAAAGGTCATAACTACTGTGGGTAGGAACTTACTTTTTGCCAAAAGCCTCTGAGAACACTGAAAAGCAGTATGGAAGAAATTAGGTAAAGATCAACATCTCCCAACATAAACCAAGATAAGCTCCAAATGAATACATGACTTAGAAATGAAGGGAGATAATATAAACCAATTCCAGAATTGAGAAATTACCTTCCTCATCTATAGATAGAGGAAGAGTTCAGGAACAAAAAAGAGATAGAGAGGATGCCAGTAGGTAAAAATGGTCATTCAAATTACATTCATTTAAATTAATTCAAATTTTTTTGTAAAAAGAAAATTAATGCAGCTAAAACTAGAAAAAAGCTGGTAAATGGGAAAAAAAATCTTTGCAGAAAGTTTCTTTGATATGTGAGGTATATAGAGAACGAATTCTCATTTACAAACACAAGAAGAATTTCCCCACTGATAAATGGGCAAAGAATATAAACAAGTAGTTTTCACAGGGAGAAATCTAAACCATCCACAAATATATGGAACAGTGCTCAAAATGACTAATAATTAGGAAAATGCAAATGAAACCAACTCTGATGTTCTTCTTCATAACCATGAGTAATAGGGCATTGATACTGAAGAAAGTAAGATAGATAGTTAAGAGAACAACTAATTACCCTTTATGAACTGAGTGGTAAAATGACAGTTGTTGGAGAGACTGTGGGAAAACAGGCCCTATAATAAAGTGCTGGTGCAGCTATGAGTTGGTCCAGCCATTCTGAAAATCAGTTTTAAAGTATGTTCCAAAAACACTATACCTTTTGGCCAAGCTATCCCACTTTTAGGCCTATACACCAAAAAGGTCAAAGAAAAATGGGAAAGACTTGTGTGTGCAAGAATATTTAGAACACTTTTTTTTGTAGTAGTCATAAAGTGGATACTAATGGAGAGCCCTTCAATTGGCAGATGTCCAAACAAATTATGTTATGTCATATAATGGAATATTATCACACTATAAGAAATGCCGAAATGTAGTGTTTGAGAGAAACCTGGAACATCAAGTATCAAAAATCAAAAGTCTCTTATATGGATAAAGGATTAGACTTGCTCTTCTTGGCTCTAGAGTCAGAACCATGAGCAATAGTTGGAAGATATAAAGAGGCCAATTTAGGCCCAAAATCAGGAAAAACTTCCTAAAAATGTGGATTCTCCCAAAAGTGTAATGGGCTGCCTTGAAGAGGTGGTAGGTTCCCCCTCCTTGGAGGCATTCAAGGAAAAGCTGAATGACCATTTTTCTCTTATACTGGCAATTCCTTTCATGTATAGATTGGACAAGATGGCTGCTGTGGTCCTTTCTAACTCTCAAGTTTTATGTAACTTATGTGAACCAAGGTTGACAGGGAAATCTGAGGACAACATATGGGTTTTTTGTTAATATTATATTTCCCCCTAGTTACATGTAAAGATAATTTTTAACATTCATTAAAAAAAATTGAATTCTAAATTTTGTCTCTCCTTCCTTCACCTCCTCTCTTCCCTGAGACAGTAAGCCATCTGTTATGGGTTATGTATATATTCAATCATACAAGCCCTGTTACCATATTAGTCATGTGGTGAAAGAATACATAGACCCAAAGGAAAAAAAAAACCCATGAACAAATACAGAAAGTAAAAAATAGTATGCTTTCATCTGTATTTAGACTTCATCAGTTCTTTCTCTGGAGGTAGATAGCATTTTTCATCATGAGTTCTTTTGAAATGTCTCAGCTCATTGTGTTGCTGAGAATAGCTAAGTCATTCACAGTTGATCATCATATAATATTGCTATTACTGTGTTTAATGTTCTCCTGGTGCTGCTCAGTTCATTTTGTAACCGTTCATATATGTTTTTCCAGGTTGTTCTGAAATCTGGGTGCTCATCATTTCTTATACCTTAGTAATATTCTATTACAATTCTATGTCACAACTTGTTCAGCCATTCCCCAATCGATGTACATTCCCTCAATTTCCAGTTTTTACCACCATACAAAGAGATGTTACAAGTATTTTTATACAAATAGATCCTTTCCTACCCTTTTTTATCTCTTTGGGATATAGCTTCAGGAGTGGTATTGCTGGATCAAAGGCTATGCACAGTTCTATAGCCCTTTGGGCATAGTTCCAAATTGCTCTCCAGAATGTTTAGATCAGTTCACAACTTTACCATCAGTGCATTTATGTGTCAGTTTTTCCACATCCCCTCCAACATTTATCATTTTCCTTTTTTGTCACATTAGCCAACCTTATAGGAGTGAGTGGGTACCTCAGGTGTTTTAATTTATATTTCTGTAATCAATAGTGATTTAGAGCATTTTTTTCTGTGATTATAGATAGATTTGTTTTCTTCATCTGAAAACTCCTTGTTGATATCCTTTAACCATTTATTAACTGGGGAATTACTTGTATTCTTACAAATTGAATAAAGTTCTCTATGTATTTGAGAAATGAGAACTTTATCAAAGATAGTTGTTGTAAAAATCGTTTCCAGCTTTCTGCTTTCCTTTTAATCTTGGTTGTATTGGTTTTGTTTGCGCACAACCTTTTTAACTTAATAAAATTACAATTGGTCACTTGATATCTCATAATGTTCTCTATCTCTGGTTCAGTAACAAAATCTTCCCTTCTTCATAGATCAGACAGCTAAAAACTATTCCTTGCTCCCCTAATTTGCTCATGGTATCAGACTTTCTGTCTAAATCATCAACCAATTTTGATCTCACCTTGTTGTTGTGCTATTGATGTTTTGTTCTGGAAGAGGACCAATGGTATCAGAAAGGAGAGGTCTTGACTTGTAAGTGAATTGAATTTAAGTGAGGCAGGGCTGTGCAAAATCATCAGCCTCACTCTCTCCTCCAGAGTCATCTGAGTCCAGTGGCAAAACATAGGTTAGGATGACTGGACATGGCCCCAGATGCAGTGGGAGCCCTTTGACTTTTTAAGCTAAGGTCTTTCCCTGGTCTCAGTTTCTCTGAGGCAACACCCATTCAGTGATCTAAGGTTAGGTAAAAAATGAGACCAAAGATGCCCTAGTTTGCCTACTTAAAAAAAAATTCAATCTGGAAGGACAAGACCCTCTTCTGGCCAGAATAGAAACAATTGCTATTTACACTCATTCTGAGCTCTCAAAACCCAAACAGTGACCCAGTCTGGCCTGAGCCAGGGCTTATTATTGGCTAGTCTGTGAGAGCCAGAGTGATTTGGAATTCAAGGCACAGTAAAGTAGGTCCATTTGAATCCCAATGGGCTTTATCAAAGCCTGGTTTTCCAGAGCTCTGTTTCAAGAAATCATGAATGAAACCAGATGGGACAGAATAGTTAATTTTCCCAGTTTTTTTTTTAATGATAGAATAAATAAGTAAGGAAGATAACAAAAAATCTAGCTCTCACATTCCAAGGTATCTTTTGAGGTTTACAGGATCAAAATTTATATTGCTTCAGGCAGAGCACCTTGGAATACAATGTAAGGTCTTGTCTATACCTAATTGTTTTAAATGTCACCGTCTTCTGTAAAAGAGCTTTTATTGATTCACATTTTTTAAAAAATAGTCATTAATATGCAATCAGTTTATATCTTAAAATAGTAAGCACTTTATATTAAAACATAAGACCCTTAAACTGTATACTAGCAGCAAAAGTTACCAAATTGTCAAAAAATCTGTTTATATAAAAAGAGAAACAGAAGAAGCTATGGAAGCTATGACAACTTAGGCTAATATAAGTAAATAAATAAGTGGGACAGATAGAAATAAGTGGGCCAGACCTTTAGAAAGCCAATGAAGTTAGCCACTTAAATGTTTTCACACAGTATCAAAAAATATATACAACAATTCTCTCCTTGTTCAATTGGAGGACAAATGACTATTAAATCTATTTTTTTAGTCTTAACTGAGTCTAATCCATATTTCTGAATGAGGCAACCCATTGTTGGCACTTAAGTGCTCTTAAATAAAAAGATTTGTTGACTAGTCATTGTTGTGTATTTTAAATGACTTCATTTACTGAGTTGTGTAAGTCATCATCCATATTTGCAGTACGGCCAGCACTGTCTGAGATTACTGTATTTTCTTCATTTAATTCATTTAAGTTCTCATCTTGAGCTTCATTTCCACTGTCCTTTTTAGATGTCTGTGTCCTGGGCACGATAACTGACAAATCATTTTCTTGGGACTGACTGTTATTTAGCGTTTTTGCTTGTCTCCTTTCCAAGGCTAGCTGTTTAGTTCTTCTCAGTTCTTCACTGTTGTTTCTCCATTAAACTTTGTCTGAGAAGCAACTATTTCTCTATCAACCAGATTGGCAAACAAGGAATCAAAGTCTGTGGTAGTTGTATCTAGTCCATTACCTTCTGCTTTATTGCCATCATTATGAATAAAATCCTTATGTATGATAGAAAGATCAAGTCAAATCCATTTTAAGCAGGTCTGAACTTCCTTCTTATCTCCCAGATGTTCTACTGTACCAATACAATCCTCAAAGTGAAGTTTAGGGAATGGCCTATGTGCCCAGTGCTCCACGTGTCTGATTAATGTCTTCAGATCTTCAGCCTCTGAGTATCTAACTTAGGCAAATTCCTTTTCACAATCTTCTTTGTAACTGCAGGCGTATCTCCCATCTGATTGCTCCTTGTATCTGTGGTGGGCTCATTTTCTCCAGCCTCTTCCCTTCCTAGAGAGGCTGGCAGTGGAAAAGGTTGAAAAGTTTCATCTTCTACGACTCATAATCAGGGAGGTCCAGCAAATTGTTCTCCTCTAGGTCCATTGTTCCTGGGAGGCTCTGCTAAACTGTAACCAGCTAGGCAAACCAGGCTACCACGTGTCCTGTGCCTAAGTTTCTATTGCCTATACCTATTTTGCCATACTATTTTTCTTTTTTCCCAGAAGTTTTGGTAAATAGTGAGTTCTTGTCCAAAAGGCAAGGATCTTTGGGTTTACCAAATACTAGATTATTAGATTATTATGGTCATTTACTACTGTGTCTTGTGTGTCTAATCCATTCCACTGATACACCACTCTATTTCTTAGCTACCAGATAGTTTTGATGATTACTACTTTGAACATAGTCTGAGATCTGATATAGCTAGGCCACCTTCCTTCACATTAGTTTTCATTAATTCCCTTGATATTCTTGACCTTTTGTTCTTACAGATGAATTTTACTATGATTTTTGTAGTCTATGAAATAGTTTTTGGTAGTTTGATTGGTATGGCTGAATAAGTAAATAAATTGAGGTAGAATTGTCATCTTTATTATGTTGACTCAAGCTACCCATGAACAACCAATAGTTCTCCAATTATTTAGATCTGACTTTATTTGTGTGAAAAGTATTTTGTAATTGTGTTCATATGGTTCCTGGGTTTATCTTGGCAGGTAGATTCCCAACTATTTTAAATTGTCTACAGTTATTTTAAATGTAATTTCTCTTTCTATCTCTTGCTGTTGGGCTTTGTTGGTTAATATATAGAAATGCTGATGATTTATGTTGGTTTAGTTTGTATCCTACAACTCTGCTAAGCTTGTTAATGATTTCAGCTAGTTTTTTAGTTGATTCTCTAGGATTCTCTAAATATACCATCCTAAAGCTATAAAGAGTGATTGATTTGTTTCCACATTGCCTATTTAAATTCCTTTAATTTCTTTTCTCCTTTTGTTAAAGTTAAAATTTCCAGTGCAATATTGAATAGTAGTAGAGATAATGGGAATCCTTGTTTCACCCCTGATCTTATTGGGAAAGCTTCCAGGTTATCCTCATGACAGACAATGCTTGCTAATGGTTTTAGAGAGATACTACTTATCATTTTAAAGGTAGCTCCATTTATTCCTATGGTCTCTAGTGTTTTTCCTAGGAATGGGTGCTATATTTTGTCAAAAACTTTTTCTGCATTTCTTAAGATAATCATATGATTTCTGTTGGGTTTATTAGTTATATGGTCACTTATGCTGATAGTTTTCCTAATATTGAACCAGCCCTGCATCCCGGGTATAAATCCCACCTGGTCGTAGTGTATGATCCTGGGGAAATATTGCTGTAATCTCCTTGCTAGTACTTTATTCAAAATATTTGCATCAATATTCTTTTGGGAAATTGGTCTTTAGTTTTCTTTCTCTGTCTTGGCTCTTCCTGGTGTAGGTACCAATACTATATTTGAATCATAAAAGGAATTTGTCAGGACTCCTCCTTTGCCTGTTTTCCCCAGTAGTTTATGTGTTATTGGAATTAATTGTTCTTTAAATGTTGTATAGTATTCACTTGTGAGCCCATCTCAGCCTGGAGATTTTTTTCTTGGGGAGTTCATTGATGGCTTATTCAATTTCTTTTTCTAAAGTGAAGTTACACATTCTATTTCTTCTTCTGTTATTATGGAAAATTTATATTTTTGTAAATATTCATCCATTTCACTTAGATCATTAGATTTATTGACCTACAGTTGGGCATAATAGCTCTTAATTGTTGCTTTAATTTTTCTTGGTTGGCTATGAATTCACCCTTTTCATTTTGATACTGGTCATTTGGTTTTTGTCTTTCCTCTTTTAAACCAAATGAACCAATGGTTTACTTTTTATCGCCACTCTCCCCCCCACCCCGATAAAACCAGCCCTTAGTCTGATTTGTTAGTTCAGTGATTTTCTTAACTTTCATTTTTTAAAATCTCCTTTGATTTTCAGGATTTTCAATTTGTTGGTTAGTTGGGGATTTAAAATGTGTTCTTTTTCTAGCTTTTTTAGTTGCAGTTTAGTACCAGTTGATTGATCTGTTCTTCCTCTATTTTATTGATGTAAGCATTTAGAGATGTAAAATTTCCCCTAAGTACTGCTTTGGCTGCATCCCACAAATTTTGGTCCATTGTCTCATTGTTGTCATTTTCTTTGAGGAAATTATTGATAGTTTCTATGACATGTTCTTTGACATACTCATTCTTTAGGATGAGATTACTTCATTTCCAGCTAATTTTAACCTCTCTTTCCATTGCCCTTTCTTATGTCATTTTGATTGCATCATGCTCTAAAAATGATGCACTTAATATTTCTGTTTTCTGCATGTCATTGTGAGGTTTTTATGCCCTAATACATGGTATATTTTTGAGTAGGTGCCATATACCGCTAAGAAAATGGTATATTTCTCTCTATGCCCATTCAGTTTTCCAGAGGTCTATCATATCTAACTGTTCTAAAATTCTAATCACTTCCTTAAGTTTTGTCTTCTTTATTTTATGATTAGATTTATCTAGTTCTGAGAGGAGAAAGTTGAGGTCTCCCACTAGTATAGTTTTACTGGCAATTTTCTCCTATAACCCATGTAACTGCTCCTTTTGAAATATGGATGCTATACTATTTGATACATATATGTTTAGTATTAATATTACTTCATTGTCTATGGTACCTTTTAGCAAGATGTACTTTTCTCCTTTCATTAGATCTATTTTTACTTTTACTTTGAGATCAGGATTGCTAGCCCTGCATTTTTTTTTTTACTTTAACTGAAAGATAATATATTCTTTCTGACCTTTTACCTTTACTCTCTGTGTATCTCTGTTTCAAGTGTGTTTCTTGTAAACAACATATTGTAGGATTCTGGTTTTTAATCCTCTCTGCTTTCTCTTTCCTTTCTATGGGTGAGTTCATTCCATTCATTATGATTACTAACTGTGTATTTCCCTCCATCCTGTTTTTCCCCGTTTATATTTTTCTTTCTCTCTCCTTTCACCCTATCTTTCCTCACTAGTATTTTGATTCTGACTATCCCCTCCCTCAATCTTCCCTCCCTTCTATCACCCCTCCACATTTTCTTGGCCCCCTCTCTTCCTACTTCCTTTTGGGTGAGATCGATCTCTACACCCAACTGAATGTGTATGTCATTTCCTCTTTGAGCCAAATCTGTTGAGATGGGTTAAAGCAATGCTCCCTTCCCTCCCTTCTTTCCCTCCATTGTAATAGGTCTTTTGCACCTTTTAATGTGATATAATTTACTCCATACTTCCTCCTTTCCCTCTTCTCCCAATGCAACCTCCTTCTCACTCCTTAATTTTTTAATATCGTCCCATCAAAGTCAATTTATTCCCACAGCCTCTGTCTATGTATACTCCTTCTAACTACCCTAATAGATCTAACAGTTCTTCAGAGTTCCAAGTATCATCTTCCCCTGTAGGGATGGAAACACTTTACTTATATTGAATAATTTATGTTTTTGCTTTCCTGTTTACCTTTGTATGACTTTCTTGAGTCTTATATTTTATTTTATTTTTTTAAAATCAAAGATAGTTTATTTTTTTCCATTTCTCAGTTTTCAACTTCAACTGTACATTTGAAAAAATATGGTTGAAGTGGTTACCTTTGCATATGGTGTCATCTCATCTCTTTTTTTTCTTTAAATTTGATGTTGATTTTGCCTTTTGCTCTGTAAAGTCAATGATCAGACTGCATATACATAGTGTATTCTGAAATGATTTCCACAACAGTAGCTAGTTGTTCTTTAAACTACAATCAATTTTTCTTTTCTTGATTTCTGGTCTTTCTTTTGTGATAGCTTCTTCCAGATCTCTTCTGAGAAATATAAAAAGTATTCAAAAATTTCCGAGCAGTCTAAAAGTTTTAATTCCTTTCTATTTTGCAGTTCCAAGCTATATTTTCTAAGATATCATTTTCCCCATGTCTGTTTTCACACTGAAGTAACCCAAAATCACAGTACGTGTTGGCTTGGTTTGAAGGATCCTCTGACGTTTTCATAGAACTCTTCAGTTTCATCAAACCTTGTAACAGATAGCAGTGTAGAAGCTACAGTTGTCATTGTGAGGATCTCATATGAAGAGCTGATGCTCTTCATAAGCACTGTAAATCAAGAAGGGCAAATTTTCCTTGAAATGTTCAACTCTGCCTCACATAAATCCAATTCATACACTAGTCATGACATCACTCTCAACGGTCTTTTTAAAAAATGAAGGACAAAAAACAGCAACAACAACAACAACCAGGCACAGTATCTATCATATGGCAAATGCTCAACAATTGTTTATTAATTGGTCGATTAATGTTTGATTTTCCCTGGACTCCAACCCACTGTTATTTCAGAAATTTTTGTGAGTAGAGCTATTTGTCTCTGTCTTCTTTTCTTCATGCAGTTTTATTTATTGTTGATTTGCTATTTTTATTGTTTTGAGATTTTGGGGTTAAGGTAAATCATATTGAAACCAGCTACTCCTCTATCTTGTTGATTGCATGATATCATTGTGAGTAAGGCCTTGAAAATAGACCACTTTTAAAATTATTTTATTATTGTCATTTTTATTATTATTTAATCAAAAGGAACATTTATACCTGGGAGATCCTGTGTTCTTGTGGCAAGCACACTACATTTGGGGTTAGATGACCTGAATTAAAAACCTTATCTATGACCTCTTAGCAGTGTGACCTTGGGTTAATCATTTACATTTTTCAGATCTCAGTTTCCTTCTCAATAAAATAAGGAAATTGGACTAGATGACTTCTAAGGTCTTTTCTTTGATTTACCTGTTGTTTGCATAATACTGGGCATTATACTGATTTCAGAAATAAGGAGTTGCTGTTGAGCTCTGAAATTAGCTTCTCCTTTAACCCTGCTAAACCATGTTGCTTCTCTGAGTACAGAGTCAATCATTATTGGCAGGTGGAGAAATACCATGGTGTAGTGCATGCATAGTGTACTGAATTTGGGGTCAAGAAAACAGGTTCCAATTCTTACCACTAATACTTGTTACCTCTATTAACATGGTCACATCACTTAACACCTCTAAGCCTCAAATTTCTTATTTGTAAAATGAGTTTTTAATGTTCCAGTAATGTTTTTAATGCCAATTATTAATCTATGATTGTTAAACTATTTGAAGAAGTAAACTTGTTGATATTGATATTTTCGTGACACACAAAATCAGAAGACAAAGGAAATTTGCAGTTAAATGGAAGGATGCAGAAGGGAATAAGCATAAATATAGTGTGTACTATCTGCCAGACACTATGCTAAATGATTTAAAAATGCCATTTGATCCTCACAATATCCCTGGGGGGTAGGTGCTATTATCATCCATATTTTACATGTTCAGAAATTGAGGCAGAAAGTAATTACATGACTTGCCCAGGGTTGCACAGCAAGTAAATATATGAAGTCAGATTTGAACTTAGTTTTCCCTGCCTTCAGGCTCTGCACTTTATTCACTGTGTCACCAGCTGCCTCTAATAGTTCATAGGTTCTCTTTGGAAAGGCAAACATAAGACTTGGCAGAATTGGTTCAACTGGAAATCCAAATGCAGTAAGAAGTTTCATTTCAAGTCTTATATTTTCAAATCGAATTTCGTCTTAAACTCTGGTCTGTTCAACAGGAAAGTTTCAATGTCCCCTACTTCACTGAATGTCCACTCCCCCCCCCCCCCCCGAGAGATTATGTTCAGTTTTCCTCAGTAGTTGATCCTTGGTTGTAATCTAACCTCCTTTATCTTCAGGAATATCATATTCCTAGCCCTCTGATGTAATGTAGAACCTGCCAAACCTTGTATAATCCTGACTGTGGCTTCTCAGTATTTGAATTGTTTCTTTTGGGCTGCTTGCAGTATTTTCTCCTTGACCTGAGAGTTCTGCACTTTGGTTCTAATATTTCTGGGAGTTTTCATTTTGGGATCTTTCTGGAGGTGATCAGTGGATTCTTTCAATGTCTATTTCATCCGCTGGTTGTAGGATATCAGGGCACTTTTCCTTGATACTTTCTTAAAAGATGCTGTCGAGATTCTTTTTGATCATGGCTTTGAGGTAGTAAGTCCAATAATTCTGAAATTATCTCTCCTGTATCTATTTTCCAGGTTAATAGTTTTTCTAATGAGAGACGTAAATAAATAGAGAGAGAAAGAGAGAGAGAGAGATGAGAGAAAAGTGTGTGTGTGTGTGCGTGTGTGTGTGTGTGTGTGTATGTGTGTGTATGTATACATGTGTTGGGGTCAGGGAAAGTGGGAGCTAAAGCCTCATAGGTCCCAAGGGCCCTGAAATGGGGTCTGACTGCATCATAATCTGAATTGTAGCTCTATCTTCAGTCAGGAAGACCTGAGTTCAGAGACTGACTCTGATACTTACAAGTTGAGTGACCCTGGGCAAATCCCTTAACCTCTCTCTACCATTTTGGTGTCAGGCTGGGCTAATTAAACTTGATGCTGAGAAGGTTTCCCTGAGGCTCTCTTGTCTTCATTTTAGAGGAAACAAACTTGTTAGGACACACACCATCCAAGGGATGTCAGTCATTATGGTCCGCCATATTGGGAAGGTATTTGATTCCAAAGAAAGAAGCCGGCCACACCAGCATGGATTATACACATCGATTAGGCTTACTGGAGCTAATTGTGTTGTCTAAGGGAATTTGCTCATGAGAACAGCCCTATGGTGGCAACAAGACAGAGTGTTGGATCCCCATACCACCATTGGGCCAGGCCAGGTATTATGCAGAAAGAGAACAAAGAAGGTGAAAAGCCAGGGATGACCTCTGGTCAAGTACAAGCTTTCCCATAGGATACTTGAAGCTTCTCTTGCTGTTTACATTACAGGTAGTTTACATTCTCTGTGGGGTGAAAGGTCCTGCTCCCAGACCCTTGCACCCACCATACATAAAGCTACTTGGGGAGTTCCTAACTCAGGTAGGACAATTAGAGTTTTTCCTCAGGGTGAGTGGTGAATTTAGAAGGGACTGAGCACTTGCAGAACTTCCACGCCCTGAGAAGGAGTTCTTTCCTTATCCTTCCCTGGACTCAAGGCAGCCTCCTGGGCAGTGACTTGGCAACAGCCTTCTGGGATCTCTGAATCCCTCTATCTAGGGGGTTCAGTTGTTAGAGCACTGGGCCTGGAGTTATTCTCTATATACTTTTATTCTCTATATACTTTTCTGTATTTTCTGTGTCATTAGAACATAAGCTTGAGTGGTTTGGAACTATGTCCTTAATAGTGTTTGCATCTCCAGAACCTAGCACAGTGCCTGTTATGCAGGAGGTACTTAAGAAATGCTTGCTGTTTGCTTAATTAGGCCACGTGTCTTTCTATGTGCATAAAACATGGCAGGAGCTTAATCTATAGCTATTGAATGAATAAATTAATTAGTTGAAGCTCTAAGCGAGAGTAAATATTTGTGACGTCTCTCATAATTTTCATCACTTATCACATTATTATTTTAATGATATCTAATTCATGTATTCCTTTATATTTTAATTTCAACCATAGAGTGAGGTGTAGATCTCCTATCAAATTCCTACCAAACTACTTTTCACTTATGCCATCTGGTTTTTTTTTTAACCAACTACAGACAGTTCTCATTTTGGATAAGTGGACCACTGGGCAAACCTCTAAGTAGAAGGATTTTGAAGTAATGTGAATTTGCCCATGGACCTGGCTACAAGGGAGGGAGGGAGGCAGGAAGGCAAGAAGGGATTCATGTGCCTGTGAATGGAAGGGGTCCAGAGACAGGTCAGGGACATACAGTGGCCAGGGACAGAGAAGCGAGAGGAGGATGAGCATCAGGTGGGTATTGGGGCCAGACACGGCCATAGACAGGAGAAGAGAGGCAACACATGGACCAAAGAAAGACACATGGTACCCAAGTATGAATGGACAGAAGATGGATGGATGCCAGACACAGAGATAAATGGACAGAGCAGCCAAAAGGCTCCCCTCTCATCGCTGGAGGTCTCAAGCCAAGCCCTGATGCTGAAGCTTACAGTGGTGGAAGGAATCACTCTGCATGTCCAAAACCCCTTTCTTACCTCCTTCTAAGCTCCCCATTAATGCTCCTTAGATAATTGATGTCATTTAAAATTTTTTCATTGATGTTTCCTGTTTCTTAACTCATGGTATCCCATGTAACATCCCCTCTCCCTCTCCTCCTCTGTGAGAGCCATGCCATGTGACAAATGGTATTTTTTTGTTTTAGGAGGGAAAAACAGACAACACAACTGTATAGTATACAGAGGAAAAGATAATTGTGGCAGGAGACACTCTTTCTGGGGACATTCCAGTTACTACAGGCTTACTCTTTGGGGAAGCACATCCAGCCTTACAACACTCAGCAGATGAGACATTTGGGGCTGAAGACACACTCTCTGAGAACATTCTACTTACTACAGGCTTACTCTCTGTGGAAACACATCTACTCTCAGGACACTCGGAGGAAAAGATACTTGTGGCAGGAGACGCTCTCTCTGGGAACATTCCATTTACTGCAGACTTGCTCTCTGTGGAAGCACATCTAGCCTCAGAACACTCAGCAGACAAGACATTCAGGACTGAAGATAAACTCTCTGATAACATTCTGGTTACTATAGGCTTGCTCCCTGATGAAAAGACCAGAGCTGAAGAGAAAATATAATGTTCAAATGTAAGACTCAAAAGAAGCAACAAAAGGTAAATATGAAAAAAATCATAAGCGACTCAATAAGGTTCACCTGTGTACTTTTCTATACGGGAAGATGATATACATATCTTCTAAGAATTTTCTCATTATTCAAGTAGGTAGAAGGATTCTTCCTAGAAAGAGGATATGGGAGTGAGCCAATTAGGTGGGGATAATGTAAAACAAATGGATAGGGGAGAAATATGGATGCCCTGGGAGAAGGTAGAAGAGAGATAAAGAATGGGGGAAATGATCTCACATAAAATAGGCATGCAAGGGAGAGCTTTTACTTTGGAGCAAAAAATGCCATGGGTGGGGCCTGGTGGGCAGCCAAAGCTTGGACCTCACTCCCATCTAAATGAGTTCAGAAAAGGAAAATACATGTTTTCTCAATTGGTCATAAAAATCTGTTACCCTACAGGTAAGTAGGAGAAGGGGATACGAGAAAGACAAAGTCATGACAAAAGGGTGGACAGATAAAAGAAGGCAGTGTCTATATGCAAAACTGACATTAGAGGAAGGACAGAATAAAAAGAGAGAGACAAGGAGAAACAGAAGATAATAGGATGGAGGGAAATGCATAGTTATTAATCATAACTGTGTGAATGGGATGAACTCACTCATAAAATGGAAGCAGGTAGCAAAATGGATTAGAAAGGAGAAGAGAATCTTAGAAAACTTAGATGTGAAAGGCCTCTGGAGAAAACTGAATGGGAATAGAAAGGAGTGCAGACAGATGTTGCTTTATGTAAATTCACATTATGCAAATTGGACTTTATGTAAGGAATTCTATAAGAAATCTGCATTCCCAAAAAACCACCCATGTCATCTTTACCATAGAGTAATGGGATCTCTTTCTGCTCCTGTCCCTCGGCTTGGCGCTCCGTCACCTCCTACCCCCAACCTCCCAAAAAGCCTTTAAAAAGTCCTCCAAATGAAAGCAGAAAAACACCTGCAGAGAGCCAGCCACCACCACTGCTGGATCAGGGCTTGGCCTGAGACCTCCAGTGCTGAGAGAGGACACCTTGGTTTCAGTCTGCTCACCTGCCCAAGAGTTTGGTTCCTGCTTTTTGGTATTTTTTCCCCTCCGTGTTGGGGGACCAAGTGTCTGGCCTCTCCTGAATGTTTCCCTGTCCTGCTGCCAAGTGTCTGCCTGCCAGCGTGTTCTTCCTTTCAGTTCCAGCCAGGCCCTCAAGTGGCTGGTCCCACCAGCCATGTGTTCCTCCTCCTGCACTTGCTTCTCTGTGCCCAGCACCTCCCTGTCCATGTCCTTGAATCACATGCCAGCCCCTCCTCCATGGGGGTGCAGCTCCTTCTTGCCTTTGCTTTGCCCTTTTCCACATTGATGGGCAAATTCATGTTAGGTAAAGGGTCTGCAGAATGGTCTCCTTATTAACTTAGTATTATATTTTTCCCCAGCTACATGGAAAAAACAATTTTAACATTTGTTTTCAAATTTTTGAGTTCTGTATATTTTAGAAACGATAACTTTATCAGAAACAGTGGCTGTAAAAATTGTTTCCCAGCTTTCTGCTTTCCTTTTAATCTTGATTGCATGGGTTTTGTTTCTGAAAAAGCTTTTTAATTTGAGATAAACAAAATTATCCATTTTCACTTACTAATGCTCTCTCTCTCTCTCTCTCTCTCTCTCTCTCTCTTTCTCTCTCTCTCTCTCTCTCTCTCTCTTCCTCTCTTCCTACTTCGGTCATGAATTTTTCTCTTCTCCATAAATCTGACAGACAAACCATTCCTTGCTCTCCTAATTTGCTTATGGTATCATCCTTTAAGTCTAAATCATCTGCCCATTTTGACCTTATCTTTACATACTTCGTTTCTGCCATGCCCTTCTTAAATTTTCCCAGCACTTTTTGGCAAATAGTGAGTTCTTATCCACAAAGCTGTAGTCTTTGGCTTTAATTGTAGATTACTATAGTCATTTTCTACTGTGTCTTGTGTACCTAACCTGTTCCACTGATCCACCAATCTATTTCTTAACCAGTACCAAATAGTTTTGATGATTGCCTCTTTATATTACATTTTTAGTTTTGATGCAGCTAGGCCAATTTCCTTCACATTTGTTTTCATTTATTCCCTTTACATTCTTGACCTTTTGTTCTTCCAAATTAATTTTGTTATGATTTCTTCTGGCTGTAGGACATAATTTTTTGGTAGTTTGATTGGTGTGGCCTGAATAAGAAAATTAATTTGGGCATAATTGTCATCTTTATTATATTGGCTCAGCCTACCCATGAGCAACCAATAATTTTCCAATTGTTTACATCTGACTTTGTGTGAAAAGTGTTTTGTAATTGTGTTCATTTAATTCCTGGGTTTATCTTGGCAGGTAGACTCCCAACTATTTTCAATTGAATTTCTCTTTCTATCTCTTGCTGCTGGGCTTTGTTGGTAACATATAGAAATGCTGATGATTTACGTTGGTTTAGTTTATATCCTGCAACTGTGCTAAGCTTGTTAATGATTTCAACTAGTTTTTTAGATGAATCTGTAGGATTCTTTAAGTATATCATCATATGATCTGCAAAGAGTGATGGTTTTGTTCTCTCATTGCCTATTTTAATTCCTTCAATTTCTTTTTTTTCTCTTGTTGCTAGAGCTAATATTTCTAGTACAATATTGAATAGTAGTGGTGATAATGGGTATCCTTGTTTCAACCCTGATATCACTGGGGAAGCTATTAGCTTATCCCCATTATAGAAAATGCTTGCTGATGGTTTTTAGAGAGATGCTGCTTATTATTTCAAAGGAAGCTCTATTTACTCCTATGGTCTCTAGTGTTTTTCCTAGGAATGGGTGAGGTATTTTGTCAAAAACTTTTTCTGCCTCTCTTGAGATAACCATATGATTTCTTTCAGTTTTGTTATTTGTATTGTCACTTATGCTGATAGTTTTCCTAATATTAAACCATCCCTGAATTCCTGTTCTAAATCCCACTTGGTCATAGTATAAAATCCTAGTGATATATTGCTGTAATCTTCTTGCTAGTACTTTATTCGAAATTTTTGCATCAGTATTCATTTGGGAAATGGGTTTTCTTTCTCTGTCTTGGCTCTTCCTGGTTTAGATATCAACACCATATTTGTGTCATAAAAGGAAATTGGCAGATGTCTTCCTTTCCCTATTTTCCCAAATAATTTATATAGTATTGGAATTAATTGTTCTTTAAATGTTGGGTAGTATTCAGCTGTAAAGCCATTTCAGCCTAGGGATTTTTTTCTTCGGGAGTTCATTGATGACTTGTTCAATTTCTTTTTCACTTCTGATTGGTGGATATTTTTGGTGTTCTGCTTAGTAATGGCTTAGGCATTAGACCAATATTATTTCCAAAGATAAGTTTGTGTATTGATCATATACCAGTCACATATGAGTCACAATATTCTCATTATGGCTTCATTGGTCATAGTATTTTAAGTTATGGCTCTAAGATATGATTCAGTATCAAAGTTATGATTTTTTTCACAGGTCACCATGTTTGGGTTTCCACACCTTCACAGAGTTTTAAGTTTTTATGGCTTTTCACTAATTACTGTATTTCATGGCTTTTCCCCAGTTGGGATCCCACAGTAACCTATATCAGATTGTTTATCTTCTCAGGGAGAGGGGAGGGGAGGGTAAAGTGGGAGGGACAGAATTTTGAATTCAAAACGTAAAAAATGATTTAAAATGTTTTATATGTAATTGGAGAAAAAAATATTTAGAAAAAAAATTTTAAAATAAGGCTTCAACTCCCTCATCAAAAAAAAAGATTAAGTTCCTTCAGGGAGGGATTGTCTCTCCTTTTTTTGTATTCGCAGTGCTTAGTACAGTGTCTCATACGTTGTAGGTGCTTAACAAATGTTTATTAATTGGCCACTTATCATTTCCTTTAACTTTGTTACTCATTGTTTTTATATCATTTAATTCGACTTCCTCATTCTTTAGGATTTTGTTGTTAAGGCTCCATTTGGATCTGTGTCAATTGTTAATGATCCCTGAACCAATGATTATTTTTATGGTGTTACGGTTATTTAAAGGATGTAGTAAATATTTTTGCCTTTTTACAATCATTTGCAATATATCTGTGCCCTAATGCATGATCAGTTTTTGTAAAAGATTCATGTAGTACTGAGAAGTATGTCTATTTTTGGATTCATATTTAGAAAATGGTCTAAGTCTTAGCAAGTAATTTTTCTTCAATTAGAAAGGGCCACATATAGAAATTGGATGGCAAAGAAATACACATGCAACAAGCATTTCTATCCTCATTCGGCCTTATTCACACTTCATTTTTTTTAAACCTTGTATGGCTTTATAATAAATCACTTAATTAATCTTTTTTGATGAAACTAGAAAAAGTACCATGTAATTTCTTGTCATTTAATTTGGTACAAAAGAGACCTAAGGTGACTCTGTCTCTCGACATTGCGCTAATGAAGGTGACTTGCAGAATCATCAAATCAAGCACATAGTATAAAAAATAAGACCATATAGAAGGGAGTAGGAGACAAGGAGAAGTGGATCAAGGGAAAGATACTGTCATGGGACTGCAGGCTCATGCCCCTTGGATGTCAAGTCCTTGACAGATTTTACTAAGCCAGTCAAAGCCAGCAAGTTCCAGGACTTGATAGTTTGCTGAAGGGAATAAAGCTGTTTGAAATATTTAGTCAGTCTCCAATACAATAGGTCCACTGCCAGAAAAATCTGAAACAAAAATCTACTACAGGA
The DNA here is from genome assembly GCF_900497805.2 of Vombatus ursinus. NCBI lineage: Eukaryota > Metazoa > Chordata > Mammalia > Diprotodontia > Vombatidae > Vombatus > Vombatus ursinus. The sequence goes on along the minus strand of NW_020944936.1, from coordinate 10,150 downwards.
GTCAGTGAAGGAAAGCTTTTATTACACTTTTTGTGAGAGAAGTGGGCACATTGCACTCTAGTAGCACGTGGGCACTGGCTCAGTGATAGAATCAACTTTTAAATAGTAAGATCCATGATCCATACTCCACCCACCAGGGCTAGGATTGCTCTACTTCATGTGTTACACTCTTCCTGAACAGCCCATCCCATGTTCCTCCATGTTCTATTAACTCCTCCTACTTCAGGCATCCCATGTCCAAAAATATCGGCCATCTCCACCTTGGGGTGTGTCAGGTAATATTCAATAAGCTTATTAAGCAAGCACAGTGGAGAAAAGCCTTTGCCCTTTAGAGGCCACATCCTTGACCCCGATGGGTTGCAACTGATTTAGCCCCCAGGGCTCTTTCTTAAGGAACTAGTTGTTTGCCGAATATTTGGGGCACTTTCTGATTGGTTGAGGGACTCTCCACAAGATCTTGGAAGTCCCCAGAATCCCCATGTTCTGTTGTGGAAGCCTAACTTCTAATCCTTTCCCACAATATCCCCCTTTTCTTTTCTGGTAAAGATTTGGCTTCCACACATTCCCAATTTCCTTATCCTCTAAATTCTTTAACATGATTTCACATTCTCCATCCCTGGGGGAAGTCTCATTGGTACTTTCAATCATCATCCTCATATTGCCAGAGCCTGCCATCTGAACTCCCACCGTGGGTCCTACTGGGATAATCTTAGTGAGGAACGTCTCTATCAATCATGGTACAAGTCCTCTAATGCGAGGAACTATACAACATCCTACAGCATTTAATACTCCTGCAGCCACAATTATGTTAGCAATAATGGATACAGCCATTCCTTTTCCATTTGCCAAACCAGGATTCTAACCATCCCTTCAATCAATTATCCATCCCAGAGTTCTCTGCCAACTCCTCAGCTAAAGTGGTTAAACCTTGCAATGCCTTAGTGATGGTTCTATCTGGGGCTGTGCTGCTGGGCAACATTTCATCAGGGCATTTTGGGGACTTAAAACAATATGGGAGAAGGAAGGGAGAAATTGAACAATGCATTGACAAATTAAAATGGGGGCAGTCCCCTTATCAAGTACAGATACAGAGACCCAAATGTAATGATAAATTGTCCCTTTAAAGCTTCAGAAGTCTCTTCTCATACAGCTGTCTGAAACTCTGGACATCATCCCGTGAAGTCTTCTGGTCTAAGTGCTGGTCCAACAGTGTCCAGCAGACTCTCTTCTTGTAGAGATCTTCCTTCTTGGGTCCATTCTCCTCCAAGATTGATCTAAATACAATTTTTAAATTACCTTGCCTATAACCAGGGCAAATAATGAAAGTTAACTCAACCCCCATGTCTCCACCATTACAGGGTCAAAATTGGGATCTTGGCCAATTGTTGTATTTTAAGAAACTCAAATTAGAAAAATTAGAACCTAACGTTACACTCTGCATTACTTCTAGTTTTATATCTTGCATTACTTCATTACTCATTCCTATTCATATTCCCCCATCAGAAGGATGAGATTCCACTAAGGAATTAATAACAGACTCCAATACATAGTAGTTAATTTAAAACCAGTACATATCAAAAACTAAATTAATCCCAACTTCTAGTCATGTACAAATAAATAATCCTTAATTAAAATGGATGCTTCTTTCAAGTCATTTACAAGATAAGTCACAAGCTGTTTTTCTTTTGACATGAATTAATAGTAACAAACTGAGACAACTTTAACATTAACTAAGTATTAATTAAGAAACAGAATAATATCCTGGTTCCACAATATCCTGGCTTAATTATCCCCTTACCATTATGAGAAATTAAAGGACCCTGACTTATACAGGAATAAACTAGAAACAGATGTCAAGACTGAATACTTAATTCTGAAATTCTAGGCCAAATAACTCAATCTGATACTTGCATCTTAGTATAATAACTTCAGATGTTCTTGCATCAATCTATTGTTTAATAGATTCAATATTTATGCTTACAAAACTTAGGATTCTAGGAATTTGCCATGAAAGAACAGGAAAATAACCAAAGTAAGGGAACAATGCTTCCCTAGATTCATGTCAATTCCAGGCAGAAGTGATATAGTAACCAATTGTACTGAGTCAGATTTAAAGTCTGCCAGGTGTCATAGTAGGGAAACTGAGTCAGGAGAATCCTACCTCAGTCATGCAGAAAAGTCATTCTCCCGACTTTCCCATGAGAACACTCTCTTGCAGCTCGTAGATGCAGCTCACAAACCTCTTTGCAGGTTGCTGATGTCATGGGTCAGTAGCTCAATTGTTAACCATGCCTGGAGTTAGATTCAGAATAATAGTTCATTAACAGTCCTCAAAGTGTTAGATAGCAAATTCCCCTCATCAGGGTTTCAGGTGTGACTATAGTGTCACATTAATTAGAGAACATCTCTGAAGTGAGCTCTAAGTAGTTTGCATAACTTCCTACACATGTTCTGTTCCTAATAACATCCTGAGTAAAACAAAATTTCCATTGAGATCATAAGTTGCTACTCTAAATAGATTTGCTTCTCTGTTTCTTAAGCTTATTTATCCCTCTCTAACCATTCTTAATCTGAAAGAATGAGACACATTCAGGACTTGAATCTTATATACATGATGAGTTCAAACAGTAATTTTACCTCTTGCTAGGCCATGGAATGAATTCAGATCAAAACAGTAAAATCTTTCCTACTTATAGCTTATTACAGAAATTTAGGTGCTTTAGTATTAATCACTAGTCTTAGATCTCTGATGCTGCTTCCATGGAGACTATTTCTCTAAGAGCTCCCAGTTGAGTCCAATCCAAGGACACAACAAACCCAGGAATGAAACTCTAAGTTCATAGGAGTTTTGGACATAATTTTCATCAATAACAAATTATTACTGCAGCAAGTTAGATTACAAAGAAATCTAGTAGGCCCTCTAAAGGAATATCAAAGATCCCAGGAACCAGCAGTGCTGCCTACAGGCACTCTGTCCAACATAAACTTAATCAGACTGTCAAGATTTGTGCCAAAGCCACAGAGTCCTACTCACCTGCCCCATTTTCCCCTTTCTGGTCCCTAGGGATGCATCTCTTAAGACTGAAATGAGATCATTTAAGTCTTAAGGCTTTTTGTAAACTTTAAAGCACTATATAAGGTCCTGTACTATTTAGGGATAGGAGATGGGGTGGGGGCAGGTGGCAAAAAGTTGTAAAGAGTGGCAATCGAGGCCAGGTGTCAGGAGAAACTTGCTAGCAATGAGAGCTGCCCTAAAGTGAGATGGACTCCCTTGAAGTGGTGCTTGGACCCTCCCTGGTGTTCTTCAATCAGAGGCTGAATGACCACTTCTCAGGTATGTTATGGTGGGAATTCCTCTTAGGAAGAGGGTTGGACTCAATGGCCTCTTATGTCCCTTCTAACTCTCACATTGTGTGATTCTTTGATAAAGAGAGTTCTGGAACTGCCTCTGACACTTAGCACCTGTGTGTCCAAGGACAATTCACTTCCCTCTCTGAGCCAGTTCCTTCTTCTACCCTGGGTGGCTGTCTATAAAAGTTAAAGTCAGAGACAGTATGGTCCACAGACCTTCTACTACCCATATGCCTGCCACAGGTGAAGTGTTGGTGCCAAGAGGCATTCTTGATGCCACTGTCACATGCCCAATCCTTATGTGGGTACTTAAGTTCTCCCAGAGCTGCTAGGGGCTCAGTGTCCTGGCCAGGATACCACTCCTTATGGAATCACGCAGAGCAGTCAGACTGTTGCCCAAACCACAGGCCCTGCTGTCCCTCACACCATCCTCCATCAGCCTTTCCCAGCCACCTTCCTATCTCCTAGACTAGTTTTCCCTTGACTCATGGAATTTTCTGATAAAATTGACCCTAGCCACCATAAATTCTCAATTCCTTCTGAAGATATCACCTGCTTTGGTGATTTTGCCAGCATCTGTTGGTTTGATGTTTGTACTTTCTTTGTCCTGCAAGCATCATTATTCTCAACTTTAGTAATTTTCCTCACTATACCTTTCTCCAGGCTCCATGAGAGGAAGAGACAATTTGTAAAAGAACAACAAGTATGACTGTTTACATATTCGTATGTGTGCGTGTGTACTTTGAGTTTTTCCCCAGTACAGGCCCTGATGCAAAGTGGAGTAATGTCGTCATCCAAGGAATAACTGGAGAGCATTCCCTGAAGGGAAAGGCCTCACTGGCTCCACAAACTTCCTAAAGAAAAGTTCCACCCCCAGATACTCTCAGCCTCAGTCTGTCCAGGTAAGAAGATCACTGTTCCAGATGTACATTTTCCATATTGACTTCCCAAGGTGTCACAGATGGGGCGGGGGGTGGGGTGAGGCGAGGGGAGCGAGAGAGAGAGAGAGAGAGAGAGAGAAAGTAAGTGAGAGCAAGAATTTCTCGGGTGCTTACCATGTGCCAAGCACTGTGCTAAGCATTGGCATTGGGTTTATCCTAGGGGACGGGTGAGGGGGTGGGCAAGGCAGCAATTAAGGAGAGAGAATAACAGAATATGGGAGAGTGAATTCAGGCCATTGTGAGGTGAATCATGGCTTGGGACATCACAGCCAACCTCAGTTTTACAGATGAGGAAACAGAGGCACAAAGCAGTTAAATGACTTTCCCAGGAATACATAGCTAGCTGAGGCAGGGTTACACTCAGGTGTTCCTGACTCCACTTGCAGCATTGTATTCACTGCACAGCTGGGCTGCCTCTTCATTCTCCATCACTTCCATGTCCAAGAAGTTAATAAATCCTGTCATGTCATTCCCCCTTATTATCTCTGCAGCGTGTGTCTTCCTTTTCATCCCCAGTAACATTACAATTACTTCAAGCTGTTCTCCTCAACTCGAATATCATCATGTTGTCATCCTAAGTCTTGGATCACTCCAACCATCCACTACCTCCACCCCTATACTCCTGTTGAGCAAAGCTGGAGAAATGGAAAAAAAAATGGACATTCAGTGAAATGGAGGACCTACAAACATTCCTGATGAAAAGACTAGAGCTGAATAGAAACTTTGACTTCCTAATACAAGACTCAAGAGAAGCATAAAAAGGTAAACAGGAAAGGGAAATCATGAGGGACTCAATAAGATTAAACTGTTTACATTCCTACATGGGAAGATGATATTAGTAACTCATAAGAACTTTCTCATTATTAGGGCAGTTAGAAGGAGTACACATAGGCAGAGGGCACAGGTGTGAACTGAATATGAAGGAATGATATCTAAAAAAATAAGATTACATGGTGAGACAGGAATGTACTGGAAGAAAGATAAAGGGAGAGACAGAATGGGGTAAATTACCTCACATAAAAGAGTCAAGAAAATGATTTTACAGTGTAGGGGAAGAGGGGGAAGAGAAGGGGGAGTGAGTGAATCTTACTCTCATCAGAATTGGCTCAAAGAGGGAATAACATACACAATCAATCAGGTATTAAAATCTGTCTTACCCCACAGGAAAGGGGGAGGGAAGGGACGGGGTGTGATAGAAGGAAGGGCAGATTGGGGGAGGGGATAGTCAGAAGGAAAATATTTTTGAGGAGGGACAGGGTGAAAAGGAGAGAGACAATAGAATTAATGAGGGGATAAGATGGAGGGAAATACACTTAGCAATAGTAACTATGAAAAATTTTTGAAGTACATTTCTCTGATAAAGGCTTCATTTCTGAAACATATAGAGAACTGAGTCAAATTGATAACAATAAGAGCCATTGCCCACCAGATAAATGATCAAAAGATATGATCAGTTTTCAGATGAAGTAATCAAAACTATATATAGCCATATGAAAAAATACTCTAATTCCTTACTGTTTGGAGAAATGCAAGTTAGAACAATTCTGAGGTACTACCTCATACCTATTAGGTTGGCTAATAGGACAGAAAAGGAAAAGGACAGATGTTGGAGGGGATATGGGAAAAATGAGACATTGATGCACTGTTGGTGGGGTTATAAATGGATTCAACCATTCTGTAGAGCAATTTGGAACTATGCCCAAAGGGCTATAAAACCATTCATACCCTTTGGCCTAGCTATACAACTACTAGGTGTATATCCCTAAAGAGATAAAAAAACCAAAAAGGAAAAGGAACTGTAAGTACAAAAATATTTATAGCAGCTCTTTTTTGGGGCAAAGAATTAGAAACTGAGGGGATACCCATCAATTGAGGAATAGCTGAACAAGCTGTGGTATGTGATTAGGATGAAATGCTATTGCATTATAAGAAATAATGGACAGGATGCTGTGAGAAAAACTTGGAAACACATGAGTTGATGCAAAGTGAAATGTACTGAGTACAAAGTAACAATATTGTAAGATGATCAGCTCTGAATAACTTAGGGATTCTCAACAATACAGAGATCCAAGACCACTCTGAAGGACTTATGATGAAAAATGCTATCCATTCCCAGAGAAAGAACTGATGGTGTCTGAATACAGACAGAAGCATTTTTTTGACTTTATTTTCCTTGAGTTTTTTTTTGTCTGTTTTCTTTCAATAGCATGACTACACATATATAATCTATATCAAATTTCTTACCTTGTCAATGAGGGTGTGTGGGGAGGGTAGAAGGGAGAGAATTTGGAACTCAGAGTTTCAAAAAGGAATGTTAACAATTGTTTTTACATGCAACTGGGGAAAAATAAAATACTAAAGAAAAAAGTTATGATATTTTACTGTTTTGAATTTATTAAACTGTCAAAAGGAGTAAAACAAGTCTTAGGGATTATATTCCTTTGCAATACTAGATTATCAATAAAATATTTGATTAAAAAAAGACCAAAGCTGAATAGAAAATTTGACTTTCAAATACAAGACTCAAGAGAAGCATAACAAGGTATACAGGAAAGGGAAATACAAGGGACTTAATAAGGTTAAACAGTTTACTTTCCTGCATTGCAAGATGATACTTGTAACCCACAAGAAATTTCTCACCATTAGGGCAGTTAGGAGTATAAATAGATAGAAGGCAAAGGTGTGAGTTGAATATGAAGGGATGAAATCTAAAAAAATAAAA
>NW_020944936.1:0-3126 GCF_900497805.2 Vombatus ursinus | reverse complement strand
TATACTTACAAAAATATTTATAGCAGCTCTTTCCTTGTAGCAAAGAACTGGAAATAGAGGGGATGAGCATCAGTTGGGGAATGGTTGAGGAAGTTGTGGTCTATAATTGTGATGGAAAACTACTATGTTATAAAAAATGATGATTAGAATGGTCTTAGGAAATCCTGGAAATACTTACATGACCTAATGGAAAGTGAAATGAGTAGAACCAGGAGAACATGGTACACAGTAGCAGCAATATTATAAGATGATCAGCTGTGAACGGCTTAGCTATTTTCAGTAACATAAAGATCCAAGAGAACTCTGAAGTACTTAGGATGAAAAATGCTATCCATCCCCAGAGAAAGAACTGAAGGTGCCTGAGTACAGAATGAAGCTTACTTCTTTTTACTTTCTTTATTTTTCTTGAGGGTTTTGTTTTTTGGTCTGTATTTTCTTTTACAACATGACTAATAAAGAAATATGTTTTGGCTTAGATTCTTGAAATCTAGCCACTGCTCAGATTCTTAAAATCTAGCCAATAGCTCACTAATGTTCAGACTCCTTAAGAGTCTGCCCAATATGGCGAATGTTCTAATAAAGCTTGTCTTTGGCTGAAAAAAAAATACATGTTTTGCATGACTCAACACGTATAACATATTGGATAGCTTGCCTGCTCAATGGGGGGAGGGGAGTTGAGAGGGAGGAGGGGAGAACATTTCAAACTCAAAATTTTTAAAATGAACCTTAAAATTTGTTTTTGCATATTACTGGGGAAAAATAAAATACTAAATAAATACTAAACAATAACAACAATATAAGTGGACCATTCCACAGAACCTTCATGTAATGTGAATTTGCCCATGGATGTGGAAAAGGGCAGGAGGGAGGTAGGAAGGGGACTTTAGCCCCACGGAGAAGGGGCCAAGACATGATTCAAGGACACGTGGGGTCTGGGCACAGCGAAGCAAGAGCTGAAGCAGGAACACATGGCTGGTGGGGCCAGCCACATGAAAGTCTGTCTGGAATTGACAGTAAGAACACGCTGGGAGGGAGGCACATGGGGGCTTCACATGGAAACATTCAGAAGGCAGGCCACACAAGATGGGAACCAGGGACAGATACATGATATCCCAACATGGATGGACAAAATACCAAAATGCAGGGACCAAACTCTTGGGTGGATGGACAGACAAACCAAGGTCTCCTCTCTCAGCACTGGAGGTCTCAAGCCAAGTCCCAATTTAGCAGTGGTGGTGGCTGTCTATCTGCAGATCTGTTCCTCTGCTTTTACTTGAAGGACTTTTTTTAGCTTTTTCTTTGGGGGAGGAAGTTGGTGGTGGTAGTGATGAGATCTAGAGGTCAAAGGGTGCTGGGGCCCCGAGATTGCAACATGCAGGCCCTACCTGAATGAATTCAACCCAAATCTTCTTTCAGCCGGAGAAAAAGTTTATTAGAGATAAACCATATAGGCCAGGTGATGCCCATAAGGAGAATCTGGATGAGAAAAGCTCAGCTTTTAAATGGGGGCCAGGGTGGATCTTATATACACTAAAGTAACTTTGGGTGACCAGGGAAGGGGCTGGGAAAAGGTTCTAGGTGAGAATTCCCATTGGAATGTCTAAGAGATTGAATAGACAATGGGAATAGATAATGAGAGGTACTAGAAGGAAGAAGTTTGAAAGGCATCTGAATAAGATCAAAAGGTGGGGCTAGGGCTTTCAAAGGGAGATGAGGAGCTGGGCCCATAGACAAATGGGAGCCAGATTCCCTTTGGGGCAAGGGGTGAAGATCTAGGCTTGGGCCCATACCCCATCATTAGGAGGCCACAGAGCACCAACTTGAGGGGCAGGAGCAGAAAGAGATCCCACTACACTATGGTAAAGTTTACATAGGTGTTTTCTTGGAATGCAGATTTCTTATAGAATTCCTTACATAAAGTCCAATTTGCACAACGTGAATTTCCATAAAGCACCATGTGTCTGTACTCCTTTCTGTTCCCATTCAGTTTTCTCCCGCGGGCTTTTATATCTAAGTTTTCTAAAATTCTATTACTCTTCTTAACTTCTTTCTTATTCATTTTATGGTTAGGTCTACCTAGCTCTCAGAGGGAAAAGTTGAGATGCCCCACTACTATAGTTTTCCTGTCCATTTCTTCCTGTAATTCATTGAACTTTAAGAATTTGAATCCTATGCCATTTCCCAAATATATGTTTACTATGGATATGACTTCATTGTCTGTTGTTCCTTTGAACAAAAGGTAGTTTCCCTGCTTACCCCTTTTAATGGGGCTATTTGTGCTTTTGCTTTATCTGAGATCATGATTGCTTCCCCTCCATTTTTTACTTCAGGTGATGTATAACAGTCTCTGCTCCAGCCCCCTATTTTAACTTGGTGGTTCTCTCTTTTTTTCAAGTATGTTTCTTATAAAACAACAAAAACAAAAACAAAAACAAACAAATATATTTTTGGATACTGGTTTCTAATCCATTTTGCTACCCACATCCATTTTATGAGTGGGTTTATCACATTCATACAGTTAGGATGACTAACTATACATTTCCCTCCGTCCTATTTTTTCTATTTCTCATTCTCTCTTTTTATCTTGTCTCTCCTCTAATTTCGATTTTGCATATGACCACTGTATTCTTTTATCAGCCCACCCTTTTATCACTACTTTTTTTTCCTCTTTTCCCATCCTCTTACTTACCTATAGGGGAAGATATATTTTTATGACCAATTGAGTAAGTATATATAGATACAGATATAAATATAGATGTAGATATTTTCCCCTTTTGAACGAATCTAGATATGACTGAGGTTCAAGCATTGGCCATTCCCTACCCACCCACCACCACTTTGCTGTCCAGGGTAAAATCTCTTCCTTGCACACCTATTTTATGGGACATCATTTCCCTCATTCTTTCTCTCCCTTCTGCTTTCTCCCGGGGCATCCATATTTTTTGCCTGTCCCTTTGTTTTACATCATTCCAACCTAACTGGCTCACTCCCAAACCTTTTTTCTATGTAGAATCCTTCTACCTGCTCTAATAATGATAATATTCTTAGAAGATATGTTTATCCTCTTCCCTTATAGAAAAATACACAGTGTAACCACATTGAGTTGCTTATGATTTCTCTTTCATC
>NW_020944935.1:0-12221 GCF_900497805.2 Vombatus ursinus | reverse complement strand
TATATATATATGTGAATGTTTTATGTGTATGCCTATATGTAGATGTGGGTATATTTTATTCATACATGAATGTATGCTTCTGGATTTACATCAAACCAATATTCTGGATGTTATGCTGGCTTTGAAATACATTTTCTTAAAAACAGAAAATAACTTACAGGTTTTGATAACTTCTGTACAATTCTTCTTCTTGAATTACATTAATATATTTATAGTTTCTCATCAACATGTTCAAGATGCAGTCTAGATTTGTGGTAGAGGGTCAACTCTGGAAGACCTGGACTCAAGTACTGCCTTCATCATGCAATTGTGTATTACTGGTCAAATTATTTTTATCCTAAATACCCTATACTACCCCCTTAAGACTTTAAGTAACAAACAAATTGTCTTTTTTGCATCAGTAGAGAGTTTCAAAGTGATGATATTGCAACATTGATGAAGTCATAGGGCCATGCCTATTAGTTTGTATAAGCTTCATTACTAGATCCCTCCTGGAAAATTTCAAAGTGATGAAACTCTTCCAGAAGGAAATCATATCAAATAATTTAGTTCACTGATTTGACTAGTTTTGGAATGAAGTATATTCACTTTAATAGTTTTTTTAGCTTACAAAATAAATCACATTAATACTCTTATGTTAAATATATATATATATTTAAATTTCATTCACACCTTTGATTTTTTGGAGTAGTGAAGATGAGTATGATTTTAAAGAATGCAATTATAGACAAAACAGATGACTGATATGCTATTTGGAAGAAATAAATAATAATCATGAGCAGTACAGTTTCCTTTGTCAACTAGAATATACATCAGAACCACAAAATAACTGTCCTTGGTGCCATGGCCTTCTCTTCTTGATGGAATCCTTAAACTCATGCTCCTTCAGGATTTTGGTAAGTAATTTTTCCTATGTAAGGACCAAGATAAGCCTTTCTTATAGCAGTTTGTGTAGCCTAATAATGATATCCAGCTGCTCCCCCCCACCAAAAAATTAAATACTACATTTGTGTTTTCTAGCTTTTCCATGTAACTATTGATTGCTAATATAGTTATATTTAAATAAACAATAAAATGGAATTTTGTATGGGCATAACTTAGTAAAGTTCATGTATAAAAATGGAGAAAAGAATTGTACCTTATTTTACAATTTGATAAAACCTTATGAAAAGTCCTACTCTGATGTCTCATCATTGTATGAACATGACCCTGGCTTATCAAAAGTTATATTCTGGCAAGTAGCAACATGGTATTAGTAGAAAAGTGTTAGATACATCGATCTGATTCCACTTACTTATTCAAACTTTCATCTAACCTCTAATTTTGGTACCTCAGTTTGCTCAATTGTAAGCTAGAGATTTTAATATTTTTACTATCTATCTGAAAGGGCTGTAATAAGGAAAGTTTGATGAAAGGGAGCCATGCAACAAGAGGATTATAGAGAGATAATTGGAGATCACCAAATCACTATCATTATCTATATTTATATATTCTCTAAGCTGCTCAATTTCCTCATCTCTCAAATCAGGAGATTTGATTTGTCACTAGATGATTTCTAAGATCTCTTCTAACTCTGTTAATTAAAATGGAGTATGCAATAAGTATTTCAGAGAATAAGTTATATGAGATTTGATGGAGAAAAAGGAGAAAGAATATACAATTTTCTTTTTCACTCTCTGATGGAGTAGTCTTTTTTCTTCACCAAAAAGTTTTCTTTTTCTAAATTCTTTGTAATATAGTTTCTGTACTTGTTACTCAACTGAAATCTCTCTCTCTCTCTCTCTCTCTCTCTCTCTCTCTCTCTCTGTGTGTGTGTGTGTGTGTGTTTGTAAGTGTATGTTTGTGTCCCATAGTACCTATGCTATTAACTTGATTCATCTGGAGAGAGTCACTTAATCTTTCTATGCCTCAGTTCTCTCTTTGAATAAAAAGGTACATTTGGACAATGTGATCTCTAATACCTTTTTCAGTTTGTGATTCTGGAACTGTTCCTTGAAGATAACAAATGATTTAATTTTTTGTTGGATAACTAAGTCTAATTGCTTAGACAATTGGAAGTTCATGCAAGAAAACCTCAAAGTCAGCTCTTAATAATCAATCAATGGGGAGGAGGAGCCAAGATGGCAGAAAAAGGCAGGGACTCCCTGAGCTCTCCCCCAAACCCCTCCAAATCCTTTTTTAGGGGGACAATTGGGGTTAAGTGACCTGTCCAGGGTCACACAGCTAGTAAGTGTTAAGTGTTTGGTCTGAGGCCAGATTTGAACTCAGGACCTCCTGACTTCAGGGCCAGTGCTCTATCCTCCAAATACTTTTTTAAAATGACTTAAACAATTTTTAGAGCAGTAGAACCCACAACAAGATGGAATGGAACAAATCTCTAGCTCAAAACAACTTGGAAGGTCAGCAGGAATGGTCTGTTAAAGGAAAATCAAAACACGCACTCAGAAGAAGTCAAAGTTCCTATATCCAAAGCCTCTGAGAAAAATATGAATCGATCTCAGAGCTCAAAAAAGATTTTGAGAAGCAAGTAAGAGAAGTAGAGGAAAAACTGGGAAGAGAAATGAGAGCTATGTAAGAAAATCATGAACAATAAATCAATAGCTTGGTAAAGGAGACACACACACACACACACACACACACACACACACACACACACACACAAATACCGAAGAAAATAACATTAAAAAACAGACTAGGCCAAAGAGTAAAAGAGATCCAAAAAAACAATGAGGAGAAGAATGCCTTGAAAAGCAGAATTGACCAAATGGAAAAGGAGGTCCAAAGGCTCACTGGAAAAAACAATTCCTTAAAAACTAGAATAGAGCAAATGGAAGCTAATGACTCTATGAGACATCAAGAAACAATGAAACAAAACCAAAAGAATGAAAAAATAGAAGACAATGTGAAATATCTCATTGGAAAAACAACTGACCTGGAAAATAGATCCAGGAGAGACAATTTAAAAATTATTGGACTACCTGAAAACCATGATCAAAAAAAGAGCCTAGACATCATCTTTCAAGGAATTATCAAGGAAAACTGCCCTGATATCCTAGAAACAGAGGATAAAATAGTCAATGAAAGAATCTACCAATCACTTCCTAGAAAGTAAAATTTTCTATTTAGCTCTGGTCTTTACAACAAGACTGCTTGAAAGTCCTCTATTTCATTGAATATCCATTTTTTTTCACCTGGAGGATTATATTCAGTTTTGCTGGGTAGATGATTCTCAGCTGTAATCCTATCTTCTTTGCCCTCTGGAATATTATATTCTAAGCCCTGTGGTCCCTTAATGTAAAAGCTGCTAAATCTTGTGTTATCCTGGTTGTGTTTCCACAATACTTGAATTGTTTCTTTCTGGCTGATTGCAATATTTTCCCCTTAACCTGGGAACTCTAGAATTTGGCTATAATATTCCTATGAGTTTTCCTTTTGGAATCTCTTTCTGGAGGTGATAGGTGGATTCTTTCAATTTCTATTTTGCCCTCTGGTTCAAGAATATGAAGGCAGTTTTCCTTGATAATTTCTTGAAAGATGATGTCTAGGCTCATTTTTTGATCATGTCTTTCAGGTAGTCCAATAATTTTTAAATTATGTTTTCTGGATCTATTTTCCAAGTTAGTTGTTTTTCCAATGAGATATTTCACATTGTCTTCTATTTTTTTCATTCTTTTGGTTATATTTTACAATTTCTTGATTTCTCCTGAAGTCATTAGCTTCCATATGCTCCATTCTAATTTTTAAGGAAGTATTTTCTTCAGTAAGCTTTTGGACTTACTTTTCCATTTGGCCAATTCTGCTTTTGAAGGGATTGTTCTCCTCATTGGCTTTTTGGACCTCTTTTGCCATTTGGGTTAGGCTATTTTTTAAGGTATTATTTTCTTCAGTATTTTTTGGAAGTCTCCTTTAGTAAGCTGTTGACTTGTTTTTCATGATTTTATTATATCACTCTCATTTCTTTTTCCAGTGTTTCCTCTTCTGCTGAAAATCTTTTTTGAGCTCTTTCATGGCCTGGGACCAATTCATATTTTTTTTTTGGAAAGAGAAAATATATTATTATTATTCATTTTAAATCACAAAAGCAAATGTTACATTAATTTTAATGAATACTTTTCAATTAATTTATTTATTTTTAGTTTTCAACATTCACTTCCACAAGATTTTGAGTTCCAAATTTTCTCCCCATCTCTACCCTCCCCCACCACAAGATGGCATGCATTCTGAATACCCTTAATCTGACCTCCCTTCTATCTCTCACCCTTCTCTTATCTCCTTTCCCTTCAATTTTCCTGTAAGGCAGGATAGATTTCTATACCCCATTTCCTGTATAACTTATTTCCCAGTTTTGTGTGAAAACATTTTTTTTAACTTTTGTTTTTAAAATTTTGGGTTCTAAATTTTCTCCCTTCCTCCCTCCCCACTCACCCTCATTGAGAAGGCAAGAAACTCAGTATAGGTTATACACATGTAGTTATGCAAAACACTTCCATAGTAGTCATGTTGTGAAAAACTAAGTATATTTCCCTTCATCCTATCCCACCCCCTTCCTTTTATTCTATTCTATCTTCTGATCCTGTCCCTCTTTAGACATGTTTGCTTCTGATTACCCCCTTCCCCAATATGCCCTGCCCTCTATCATCCTTCTGCTCTCTTGTCCCCTTCCCCACCTATTTTCTGTAGGGTAAGATAGATTTCCATACCCAATTGAGTATATATGTTATTCCCTCCTTAAGCCAAATCCTGTGAGAATAAGATTCACTCATTCCCTCTCACCTTCCCCATTTCCCCTCCACTGTAAAAGCCTTTTCTTGTCTGTTTTATGTGAGATAATTTACCCCATTTTACTTCTCCCTTTCTCCTTCTCCCAGCATAATCCTCTCTCACCCCTTAATTTTATTCTCCAGATATCACCTTTTCATCTTCAACTCACCCTGTGTCCTCTATCTATCTATATATACATACATGTAATTTTTCCCTCCAACTACTCTAGTACTGACAAAGGACTCATGAGTTACAAATTATACGGGCCGCACGCTGACCCTCTGCCAGTCGTGCGCCAGTACCCACTTCTCCTATGAGAAGAGCACCGCCAGAGTCTTACTCATTCCCGGGTCTTCGGTCCTCAGCCGGATCACCACACAGAGACAAGCCATGGGAAGGCACCAACACCAGAGTTTTATTCAGAGGCCAACACAGCAAACCATCATAGCAAGCCCAAGCAGCAAGGCCAGAGCAACAGAGCAGGAGCCAGGGGAGAGCGCACATGTGTTCTGACCACGCTTGTTCCTAAGTACCTACTTAGCCCCTCCTCCCCAGCCCGCTACTAGCCAATGATTGTAGGGTCAGATACCGGAAGGGGCTGTCTGAGTTTAGCACACCAAGGGGGAGGGAGTGACGTAGGAGGCCAGGATTGGATACAGGAAGGAGGCATCTGGGATTGACGCATAGACAAGAGTACGTGACCTAGGAAGTCAGACTCAGGAGGGGACTGGGTCAGTGCTGCACAAGGTCAGGAAGGTCACAAGAGGCATCTGGGGATGACGTTGCATATAGGGAGGGGACTAAGCAGAGGGAACTCAGTCCTCTGCCATCCCACTCCCATGTGGCACCACCCCTTGCCTCAGGAGCTCAGGCTTGGCTACTTCCTTGCACCCAGCTTATGTCACAGAGCACTGCCCAATTGCCTCATGGCTTCTCCGTATCCAGCCCATCCCAGTACACACGACTCTGCCTACCACAGTCCCTGCCTCGACTTCCAAAATACCCAGATCTTACCTTACCCATGCCACAGCACCCAACTGGCAGCTGCCAACATCAGACAGTCCCTCACAACAAATATTATCTTTTCATGCAGAATATATACAGTTCAACCTTAATAAGTCTTTTATGATTTCTCTTTCCTGTTTGCCTCTTCATGTTTATCTTGAGTCTTGTATCTGAAAGTCAAATTTTCTGTTCAGCTCTGGTCTTTTCATCAAGAATGCTTGAAAGTCCTCTATTTCCCTGAATTACCATTTTTTCCCCTGAGGGATTATGCTCAGTTTTGCTGGGTAGGTGATGCTGGTTGTAATCCTATCTCCTTTGCCTTCCAGAATATTTTATTCCAAGCCCTCCAGTCCCTTAATGTAGAAGCTGCTAAATCTTGTGTTATCCTGATTGTGTTTCCACAATACTTGAATTATTTCTTTCTGGCTGTTTGCTATATTTTCTCCTTAACCTGAGAATTCTGGAATTTGGCTACAATATTCCTAGGGGTTTTCCTTTGGGGATTTCTTTCAGGAGGTGATTGGTGGATTCTTTCAACTTCTATATTGCTCTCTGGTTCTAAAATATCAGGACAATTTTCCTTGATAATTTCTTGAAAGATGATGTCTAGGGTCTTTTTTTGATCATGTCTTTTAGATTATCCAATAATTTTTAAATTATCTTTCCTGATCTGTTTTCTAGGTCAGTTATTTTTCCAATGAGATATTTCAGTTTTCTCTTTTTTCATTCTTTTGAATTTGTTTTGTAGTGTATAGATTTCTCATAAAGTCACTAGCTCTCAATTACTCTACACAAATTTTTAAGGAAGCATTTTCCTCAGTAAGGTTTTGGACTTCCTTTCCCATTTGGCCAATTTTGCTTTTGAAGGGATTCTTCTCCTCATTGGGTTTTTGAACCTCTTTTACCATTTGGGTTAGGCTACTTTTTAAGGTGAGATTTTCTTCAGTATTTTTTGGGTCTCCTTTAGTATCCCTCTCAGTTTTTCTTCTGCTTCTCTTACTTGCTTCTCAAAATTTTTTTGAGCTCTTCCATGGCCTAGGATCATTTAATATTTTTCTTAGAGACTTTGGATGTAGGAGCTTTGACTGTGTTGTCTTCTTCTGGTTGTATGTTTTGATCTTCTTTGCTACCAAAGTAAGATTCAAAAAAGTCTGACTTCTTCTGTGCTGTTTGCTCACGATTCCAGCTAATTACCTGAGTTTTAAACCCTTTGTTAAGATAGGGGTCTGCTTCCAGTGTGGAGAATGTACTCTCCCATGTTTTCGGGGTTTTGTGCAGCCATTTTCAGAGATACTTCTAGGGAGGGACCTGTAAATTTTCAGTTCTTCCAATGTGGTACAATCGGGGGCTAGGTGTTTACTCCTTTCCTGGCCTGTGCTCTGGTCTATGAATGACCACATGCACTCTTTTCTGTCTTGGAACTGTGAGGAGGATTCCCTCTCCACTGCCACCATAAGCTCCACCACACCAGCACTCCTCCTTGCCCCAGGATTGCCACCCAGATCTGCAACCCAGATCCAAGCACAGGCAAAGCAAGAGAATCCTGCCTCAGCACAAGTAAAGATATTCCTGCAATCCTCCTCTGATCAGTCACTGGATTCCCTCTCTGTTTGTGGCCTGAGAGCTCCAGAAGCAGCCCCCACCCTGGGGCCATGTTAGGACAGTGACCCAACCGAGCTCCCTTTTCACCCAGTCTGATAGACCTTTCCTACTGACCTTCTAAGTTGTCTTTGGTGTTTGTTGGTTGAGAAGTCTGGAAACTGCCTTTGATTCAATTCCCTGAGGACTACTTCAGGTTCACAGAGGCCTAATCTTTGCCTATGTGATCTCATTGAACTTAGCTTCTCTCCCAGCCTGGCACAATAGACCTTTCCAATCAACCATACACTTTGTCTTGGGCTGGAAATTTGTTTCACTCTATGTTTTTGTGGGTTCTGCTGCTCTAGAATTTCTTTAGAGCCATTTTTTTACAGGTATTTGAAGGGGTTTGTGAGAGAGTTCAAGCAAGTCACTGCTTTTATTCCACCATCTTGGCTCCACCCCCTGCTTCCTTCATTTTTATATTCTGCAAAGAATTTTTGACCCCCACTCATTCTTCCTGATCAACCAACAAAATTTTAGGATGTCTCACTTTATAGTCTTGATGATACATACTTAGATATTAGGCAGTGTTAAGGTTAGGTAAAACAAAATTATGGTGGGATTCAACTTTCAAGCAATCCTTAAATCTAAATTTTCTACAGGGTTATGATAAGATTACACATGTTAACATTATATTTGATAAATTTATTTCATATTTTCATTGGAAACTCAACTTAAGAATTGTGAAGAGAGTGATTTCTATACTTTAAGTACTAATGTAAATGTTTTATTATTATGCTATAATTAAAACTTTGGGATTGGCATCTTACACAGTCACCATTTATTTTGGGACTGTTAGTTGAATGCAACCCAGTAAAGAATCTATTTAATACCAAAATACTTAATTAACTTTCTACTGCAGGGAAAAATAACAATTTATTTTTTTGGTATTATACTAAGTGAAAGTTGATGCTGTCAGAGCCAAAATGTAATAATCAAGAAAAGATCAACACTTGCATTGATATTTATGTGTGTGTGTGTGTGTATGACTACATACACACATACATATACACATTCTCTACACCACCTATTTTTCTACCTTTTGCCTCATTGCCCTGATAACAAGGAAACATGTTTAAACTGTTAGCCTACAAGAGTTGAGAGGTTTAATTCTCTTGTCTGTACTATCTGTCCTAAGGGAACTGTCTAGTAATCTAAAAAGACTCTAAATCAATGTGAAAAGAGTGGTTATGCAGTCTTAAGATTGGCAAATATATACATTTTAAATTATAAAGGATCATAAGTACTGTTTAGTTTTTCAAAAGCCTTATTTTAAGGTACTGAATGAAATGTTTTGCTCTACCCTTTTAAAGCGTATCCCAAAATCTTAGTGCATCAGGCATTTTCAGACATCCTGCATATGAATTTGTCCAAAATATTAGAATTAGACTATTTCAATTTACCATGCTTTGAAGATGAAAATAGTTTTAATACATTAAACAAATAATGTTCTTTAGGAATCAAGATAGTTTTGGATGAATTACAAAAAAGTATGTGTGTATACATAAATATATACACAATTAAATACATATATATGTGTGGTAATATGTTATACACACATATACACACAAACACACACATATATACACACACTAATCTAAATTTTCTTCTTTACTTTTGAATGTGTTCAACACACACACACGCATACACAAAATGCATTCAAAGCAGTGTTTGAATATAAGCTATGTATTTTGTTAAGCGCTACAACAATCCCTTTACTTCTTAATAAATTTACTTTGATTTTAGACTACAGAATAAAATTATTTCCCTCCAATACATTAAATTCTAATGATCAGAGCTGCTAAATTTTTACAAGTTTTTACTAAGAATTCAACATTGACTATAGTCAATGGCCTTAACTTGTGAGATTCAGCTCTATATGTATTGATCCAAATCTCTCTCTAATTGGCCTACATCATCAGGCAAACTATTTATATCTTTTATCTTCATACTTTAATATTTATATATTTATATCATTGCTATCCATTACTGTCTTTTCTTAATTCCCACGCTATGAGTCCTATGTATGTGTTTACTAACCATAGCATTAATTATAGGTTTTTTATTTTAATACTTCAGTAGCATTTCTGGTTTGTTTGTTTCAGTTTAATGACAGCAAACATGTCTTAATGACACAGGCACAAATTCAATTTTATTTTGTGTGATGATGATTCTTAGCTTAACTTTGAATTAATGTCAGCTGAGTTTCATTGGGGGCTTATAAAAGATCATTTTTCACTTCCACAGGTTAGTCAATTCCAAATAGACATTTATGTTTTGATCATTAATGTGGGAAATGTAAAATATTTGAGGACATCAGTGAGTGTTGTTTGAAAACTAAGTTTATAAGTTAGTTTAAATAGTATTATTAAATAATTTTCAGCAGACTAGCTACAAAATCCCCTCTAGTGAATCCACAGAGGGGATGTCATACTCTTACTGGGAGATAGGTATGGTGCAAGATATGTGCAACATTTTTCAGTTATCTTGAGGACAAATGCACCTAAACCTCAACTCTCAGGTACTTAA
Source organism: Vombatus ursinus (assembly GCF_900497805.2). Classification (NCBI taxonomy): domain Eukaryota; kingdom Metazoa; phylum Chordata; class Mammalia; order Diprotodontia; family Vombatidae; genus Vombatus; species Vombatus ursinus. Next base: position 2,285 of record NW_020944935.1, on the reverse strand, counting down.
CACCTTATTAATTTTCTCAGTGAACTCAAAGGAAATCTTTTAGGTATGGATAGAAATTACCTCAGCAAGTGTGAAAGAGGCTAAATAATTAGCTCCAAACTTCCACAGGTTTTCTAAAAACCTCTTTTCACATAAACTAACACTCCTCTATCAATACAAAATCCTTAACCATTAGACATAGGGAAACATCAGTTTTATTATTATTAACCATAATAATAATGTTATTAACAATAAAAAATTATACAAAGATATATAAAAATTATACAAAGGTATAATCTCAGGCATCATGGAACCCCTGAATCATAGATCAAAAGATAACAAACATAGCACTTGGAAGCACTTAAAAAGTCACTTAAAGCTTCCTGGTTTTACATTTGAGGAAACTGAGGCCTTCAGAACAATGTATCTACCATGAGGAAGGTCACAACTAGCATCATCTCTGCACTCTAGTGGTGGGGGAAAGAGGAAAAAGAAATTGTGAACTGAAATTCTCATCAAAACTGAAAGTGCTGACTCCTCCAAAGCACTGGGACAAAGTTCCAATAATTCAGCCCTCTTTACAATGTTATCTCCACCAAAAATAATGAACTCAGTTGTGTTTTCATATAATAAAAGGCAGAGAAACTCACTTAGTTGAGCTTCAGAATAGCAATTAAGCTCTATTATCTAAAAATATCTCTTCAGAGACTCTCGGAGATGACAGTTAACTCTACAATTTCCTAACAGGCTCTTTCTTTAATGGCAGTTAACTGTCAGTCTCTAAGACTCTTTCTCCATAACAACTAATGATTCAAGTTTTTTTTTTTCCAGGAAAATAATTATTTTAGTACTTTCTCAGTTCATCAGAGACTTCTCTAAAAATTATGACAGTTAACTGTCAGTCTATAAGATTGTATATGCTTTCTTAAAGTAAAAATAATAGTACTCAAAGTTACTGTGAGAGGGGCTATTTAAGTTGAGGTTATAAATGAATGAAATGTATAACTAGCTGGTTATGTAGCAAGAGTAAGGGATAAATTTGATCAGTGAGAGTGAGGGATAAAAATGAGGCATTGTTATTTGAATAATGTCATGAGACTTAGGAGAATGTGATCAGTATGGTGAATATCTCCTCCATTAAGAATTTATTGATGGACAAGGAAAAGAATTCCAAGAAATGAGAAGGTATGGATAAGTTGGAACCTGCACCATTGGAACAAACAATAACATTGATGTTAGCCCCAAATTCATCAATGTTTATAAATGCAAATATACTTATATATATGTATAGATACACATGTGGATTATTGGCATTTAGACCAACTTACTGGCAATTTTCTATATAACCCCACCCCAAAAACATTTTTGCTTGAGAAAAACATTTTTGTGATAACATCAAAATAAAATAGAATATTTAATTTAAATACATTAATTTTCTATTTTACATATTATTAGTGCTCTGATTTTCTTTAAGAAATTATATTTTGTTGTTATTATTCAGTCATTCCAATCATATCTGACTCTGTGACCCCATTTGGCATTTTCTTGGCAAAGATACTAGAGTGGTCTGCCATTTTTTTTTCTTCAGATCATTTTATGTATGAGGAAAGTGAGACAAATAAGGTTTTGCCCAGGGTCACACAGCAATAACAACAACAAAAAAAATAGCTAATAAGTATCTGAGGCCAGATTTAAACTTCATCTTCCTGACTCTTAGCCTGACATTCTATTCATTGTGCAACCTGGCAGCCCAGGAAATTATATACATGACATATTAATTTGTTTTATTGCTTATTTATTTAAAGTTGTAACTCAGCCTACATTTCTCAAAAGGATTTTAGATATTTTCAAAAATAATATATTATGGAATCATTACAGTAAAGCAATACCAGAATACAGAGCAAAACTCAGTGAAAAGATGGAAAAAGCATACATGTGCAATCAAAACTCTAGTCAACAAGCTTGTATGCCTACCAAAAGGAATGAATGACAAGCTCATAATAATGTGATTGCCACTTGTGGGAAAGCACCATGCCACAATTATCAGTGCCTATGCTCCCACCATGATGAACCCTGATAAGGTCAATTATGAAGATCTGGAGACTCTCATTATCAATATGCCAAAAAAGGAGAAGCTTATAATTCTGAGTGACTTTAATGCTATAGCAAGCACAGACTACCCGACATGGCAGTGCATCCTTGGGGGGAGTAACAGCACTGGTAACTTACTACTGAAGACTTGAGCATCTCATGACATTCTCATCACCAACATTGTCTTCCATTTACCTAAATACAATAAAACTACA
>NW_020944934.1:6198-11407 GCF_900497805.2 Vombatus ursinus | reverse complement strand
CTTTTGGATATTTTGTACCTAAAGTATTCCACTGATTGACCTCCATTTTGTTACCAGTACCAAATTGTTTTAAAAATTATTGCTTTGTAGTACAGTTTGAGATCTTGTAAACCTCATTTCTCTCCACTTTTAAAAATTATCATCCTCAAGATTCTTAATTTTTTTGTTTCCCCATTTGAATTTTATTATTGTTTTCTCAGTATATAAATAATTCTTGTGAGAGTTTAGCATAATACTGAAAAAGTAGATCAATTTAAAAGTCTTGTCATTTTTATTATATTGGCTTGACATGCTGATGAGCAATATATATTTCTCCAATTATTTAGGACTCTATTTCTGCAAAGAGTATTTTATAGTTAGATTTGCATGATCCCTAGGTGAATCTTCATAGATACACTCTCAAATAGGTGTTGACCTTGGTCACAGTGTACATTACACACCAGGAGGAAACAACATGGATACAAGCGACCTACTCCACAGACCTCATTCATCATAGATCATGGTGATTCCCACAGAAAAAGTGAAGCCATACTGTGGCCCAAAGAAAATGGGGTCTCTGACACAAAAATGTTTGGGAAAAATTCTGGCAAGGGGGCAGTGAGGTGGCACAGTAGAGAGAGCTCTGGCCTTGGAGTCAGAAGGACCTGAGTTCAAATCTGCCCTCAGACACTTGATACTTACTAGTGTGTGACCCTGGGCAAGACACTTAACCCTCATTACCTCACCAAAAAGCAAAAAAAGAAAAATTCTGGCCAGAAATAGAATCACAATTAGTTTTTCTATAATTATTTTCGATGGAATTTCTGTTTCTAACTCTTCCTTCTAGGTTTTACTGATTACATGCAAGAATGTTGATGAATGATCTGAATTTATTTATCTTATACCCTGCAACTTTACTGGTTATTAATTATTTAAATTAATTTTAGTTAAATCCCTAAGATTCTCTACCTCATATCATCTTCATAAAGTAATATTGTTTTCTCTTTTCCTATCTTTATCTCTTCAATTCCTTTTTTTTATTTATCACTATAGCTAGCATTTCTAGCACGGTTAAATAGTAATGATGATAATGGCCATCTTTGTTTTATCCCGAATCTTATTAGAAAGGCCTCTAACTGTTCTCCATTACATATAATATTTGCTATTGGATTTGTATAAATCCAATATTTACTATGCTAAAGGAAGGTCTATTTATTCCCATGATTTCTGGAGTTTTTAATAGAAACAAGTGTGGTATTTTGTCAAAAAGCCTTTGCCAACTCTATTGATTTAAGAATATGGCTTTTATTATTTGTATATTGACATGGTTTATTATATTTATAATTTGTCTTATGTTGAATAACCCTGTATTCTTTTAGAAACCCTATCTAGTCATAATGTATAATCTTTCTAATGTGTTATTGTAGCCCCTTAGCTAATATTTTATTTTAAAAATTTGCATCAATTCTCATTATATATATTGGCCTATGGTTTTCTTTGTTTTACTGTATGTTAATGTTACAGAGAGATTGGAGATATCTTTTAATTACAAACCATTATATAACAGTGAATTTTTTTCTTTGAATTTTTGAAAGAATTCAGTTGCAAATCATTTGATCCTGGCTTTTTGGCCAATTAAATACTAACAAAACTAGTAAATTAGAGTAAATAGATGTACCTTTCAAAATTATTAAATATCCAGATTAACAAAATAATAGATAATTTAAATAACCCAATGACAGAAAAAAAAATTGAACAAGCCACAAACAAACTCCCAAAGGAAAAAACAACAGGACAAGATGGATTTATAAGTGAACTCTATCAAACGTCCAAAGAAAAAATCATTCTAATATTATATAAACTCTTGACAAAAATAACAGAAGACAAGACCCTGCCAGACTCTTTTTATGACACAAACATGGTTTTGATATTTAAACCATGGATAGAAAAATCAAAGTAGGAAAACTATAGACAATATATCTAATGAAAATTGGTGCAAAAATATATTAAATATTAAGAAAAAAATCTGCAATAGCATATTACAAAGATCATACCCTATGACCATGTTCATTTCAAACTAAGAAATTAGGGTTGGTTCAATATGGGGAAAACAAAAAAACATAAAATATAGGGAAAACATACTAGACCATATTAATAGCAAAAATAATTAAAACCACACATTTACATCAATAGATGCTGAAAAGTCATTTCATAAAATCTAATTTTAAAAAAATACTGGGAGGGAAAGAAATAAATTTTTCTTTGACAAGGAAAGTAATATCTATATAAAACCAAAGGCAAACATTCTACCTAATGGAGAATGGTCAAAGGGCTTTCCAATAAGAACAAGATTAAAGTAAGAATGCAAGTTATCATTATTACTATTTAACATGATCCTAGAAATATTATCTATAAAAATTACAAGAAAAAGAAATAGAGGCAGAAAGGTGGTGCAGTGGATAGAGCACCAGCCCTGGGGTCAGGAGGACCTGAGTTCAAAATTGACCTCAGACACTTGACACTTACTAGCTGTGTGACCCGGGCAAGTCACTTAACCCTGATTGCCTCACCAAAAAAAAGCAAAAAGAAATAGAAGTAATAATCAAAGACAACAATAAAATAAAGCTACCACATTTTTTAGATGATATGACATTCTAGCTAAAGAATTCTAGAGTCAACTAAAAAATGATTGCAACAATCAATAATCTCAGCAGCTTTGCAGAATATAAAATGAATAACAATATGAATCATTGACATTTCTGTATGCTATGAGAATAGCCTAGTAAGAAAAAAATAGAAAAATTCAATTCAAAATAACTATAGAATTATAAAATATATGGGGATTTACCTGTGAAGACACTTCCAGGAACACTATGAATGCAACTATAAAGTGCTGCTTATGGAAGTAAAAATAGATGTAAATAACAGAAGAAATAGTTGCTCATGACAATAAAATTAAAATGACAATACTATATAAAGTAATTTATTTATTCAATACCTATCAACTACCAAGGGGTTATTTTATACAGTTGGGAAAAAATCCTCTGGACAATGCAATGAAAAATTATGATTCTATTAAGATAAAGCATGCTACTCACAGCCTAACAGAGAGGTGATAGATATTTGCAATATAAAGCATTATAAGTATATACATTATATATGTCAAATTTCAGTATAAAACATACATTTTCAGACACAAACAATAAGGGAATTTGTTTTTCTTGACTATGAATATATATCACCAGGGCTCTGTTTTGCTTTTTTTTGCTAGGAGAAGGAAGAGAGTAGAGTAAGGAGAGATAAAGATATCAAGTCAAAAAAAAAAAGGAAAAACAAAGAAAAAATGGTTTGATGACATATCTTTTTAAAAACACATACAAAGAAAAGAACAAAAGAAAAGCCAGAAAAAAGAATAAACCAAAATAGCTTGAAAGCTACAGGTTGAAATTTGTTGACTCATACTGAGCTTTCAATCACTTAAAAATTTCAGGTTGTGTCAAGAATACTTTCTAACTGCATCTTCACCATTTTGCACTTGTGAAGTTGACTTTTTTTTTTTTTTTAACAATCCAACTGTAGAACTTTACCTTTTTCCTGTTTTAATTCCTCTTATGACATTTGGCCCAATGATCTAGTGCTTGTTGAGAAATTTGGAGTTCTGATTCTTAATTAATATGTTTTACACCTCTCATCTTCCTATCACCTGAAAATATGATTTACATGCCATTTTCCATCCAAGTTCAACAAAAAACATTAGTACACAGCTATTGACAGATTCTTAGAGTTAATATTCATTAGAGTTTTATGTCATTTGGTATGACCAGTGAAACACATTAACAATATTTCATTGTAAGAGTTCACAAAAGGTTATTTGGAGTTCCACTACCACAAAATTTTCTTCAGAATAATTGGCCAACTGGAAAAAGTACAAATACTCTAGTATTGGTTCTAGCATTCCATGCTCTTCACAATGTGTTCCAATGCTACCTTTCCAAACTCACCTTTAACTTCTCGCTTTCATGTACCAAACTCTTTACATATACACAGTCTAAGACAGTTCCTTTTAGATTAGGTATTTAACAAATATCTGTTTAAATAGTGTGTGACATTCTCTGTATTTTTCTCTGCCTCTCTCTCTCTCTCTCTCTCTCTCCCTCTCTCTCTCACACACACACACACACACACACACACATACATACACACACACACACACATACATACACACACACACACACACACATACATACATACACACACACACAGAGCAATCCTGCAATGGGCTCAAGTATGGTGTTTCCAGATATTTTTGGTAGAATGTGACATCCATTTATATATTTTTTGAGGGCAGAAACCATGTATTCTACTACTTCCCTTTCTCCAGTCCTTTAGTAGTTTGGAGTTGTGCACACAGAACATGTTCAACAAACACTTGCTGATTTTTATACAATTCCATCATACCCTGGAGTTCATAGGTTTCAGGGGTGACGGAAAAGAGAAATCAAGGGACAGTTTTCCCTCTGAGAAGCTTCTTCAGGGCCCCCTTCATGTCCTGGTTCCTTAAACTATAGATGAAGGGGTTGAACATAGGCGTCACCACAGCATACATCACAGTGGCCACTGAGTCTTTCACAGAATAGGTTTTCACAGGTTGCAAATACACCCCAAATAGGGTACCATAGAACAGGGAGACCACAGCCAGGTGGGAGGCACAGGTAGAGAATGCTTTGTATTTCCCAGTGACTGAGGGGATCCTCAGGATGGCCTTGGCAATTTGAACATAGGAAATGAGCATAAGCAGAAAGGGAACAATGAACAGAAGAGAGCCTGTTGAGAGTAGCACTGCCTGGTTGACTCGGGTGTCAGAGCAGGCCAATTGTAGAAGGACATACATCTCACAGAAGATGTGACTGATTTCCCTGTGCCCACAGAATGGCAAAGTGGCCATGAGGATTGTGTGGGTCAGTCCATAAGGAATGGAGAGGACCCAGCATGGGACTAGCCGCAGAATGCAGAGTCTGGGGCTCATGATTGTGGTATAGTGCAGGGGACGGCAAATGGCTACAAAGCGGCCATAGGCCATCACCACCAGAAGGAGATTGTCCAGAGCCACCAAAGATACTAAAAAATACAACTGTATCAAGCACCCAGTGTAGGAGATAGCCTTTTTCTGGGTAAATAGATTTACCAGCATCTTGGGAACTGTATTAGACACAAAGCAGACATCAGTGAA
>NW_020944934.1:2652-6188 GCF_900497805.2 Vombatus ursinus | reverse complement strand
TGTCCTCTGGAAGTATGGTTGTTTCTATTGCATTGATCAGACTTCTTGAGACTTTCAAAGTGGTTTATCTTTACAATATTGTTGTTATTGTATAAATTGCTCTCCTGATTCTACTCACTTCACTTTGCATCAGTATATACATATCTTACCAAAATGTTCTAAAACCATCTTCTTCATTATTTCTTACAACACAATAGTAGTCCATCATACACCTCGTTCGGCCATTCCCCAACTGATGGGCACCCCCTCAGTTTCCAATTCTTTGCCACCATAGATAAAAATTCTTTGCAAGCAGTTTCTTTGATAAAGGCTTCATTTCTAAGATATATGGGGAACAGATTCAAATATATAAGAATAAGAGTCATCCTCCAATTTATAAATGGTCAAAGAATATGAATATCCAACTTTCAGAGGAAGAAATCCACATTTTAAAAAATGCTCTAAATCACTAAAAATTAAATAAGTTAATTAAAACAACTCTGAGGTACTCCTTCATATCCATTAGATTGGTTAAATTAGCAAAAAAAAAATAAAATGACAAATGCTAGAGGGGTTGTGGGGAAAACAAGTACATTAATACATTTTTGGTAAAGCTGCAAACTGGCCCAGTCACTTTGGAACAATGCCCAAAGAGCTAACACTAAGATTTTACAGCTATGTGACCATGGGAAAGTCATTTAAATGCTCTGAGACTAGTCCAACTCTCTAAAACTGTTGTGCTCTGAATTGGGTCAGAAATATTAACTTACATATAAATGCATTCAGATAGAATACTCATTTTGAAAGAAATACTGGGCAGATATGGCATAATGTCAGATGTGGCAATTCTGCTAGTTATTTTTTCTTAATTCCTTTTCTTTATTAAAAGGGAGGGTTCAGTTTCAGGGTAGAGTAGGTTTGAAGTATGCCCAAAATTGATAGTGAAGATTAAAAAAACGGAAAGTCATGAGGACAATTGATTTTACAAAATGTTTAAAGGAAAGAATGTATACAAATTGGTGCCTGCAAAGTGCCTAGTACACGAGGCACTTGATAAATGTTTGTTGACTAATTGATGGCAAAACAGATATGAGGTGAAGGAGAAAGAAACAAAGATGACTTCAGAATTCCTGGCCTGAGAGACTGGCAAACAGGATCACTAGGATGGCAAGCCCATGTAGTGGAAACATTTGATGTTTGATACTGTGCTTGCTGAAGTTTATGCCATGATGACAGGAGTCCCAGGTCGAGGTGTTATGTAAGAAAAAGATAAAGAACAGGTAAGGAAGAAACAGTATGTCATGGGGGAAGAGTAGTGGACTTGGAATCAGAAGACATGGGTTCAAATCCAAGTTCTGACAATTACAACCAGTGTGACTACAACCAAGTCCTTGAACTGCTTTGAGGCTCATTTCTTCATCTGTAAAATAGAAATAACAATATTTGCACTAACCTACTTCACAGGGCTTATAGGGGGAAAAACCTTAAATCTTTAAATGTCATGTAAAATGTCTGTTACTATTAATAAGAGTTATAGAACTGAAATGGACAGTATGGGATCAAAGCCATTTTAGTGTCTGGGTAAGATCTAAGGGAAAGCATATGAAAATATTGTAAAATAAGTCAGGGAGTGATGTATGTTGTGATGAACTACAGCTGGGTGGGCTTTTTAACTGTGAAGATATTTCAAGGATGAGCAAACTGATACATTAATCTTTTAAATTTTTTTGTTAATATTTACATGAGGTTCTTCTTTGTGCCCAAAAACCTTGATGGAGTGAGAAGGTCTAGTGGTGTACAAAAACAGTCAACCAGAAGTTGGGAGGTGGGGGAGAAAGAAAGCATTCCTGATTATCTGAAATTTGATGCAGATATTCAATCATTTTGATTTGGACGAATGGCATGAAAATTGCATGTTGGGTCAATCTGACCCAATTTGAGGTGCTAGGAAAAGTATTTCCATTCTGCTGGGAGTTTGGGAGGAGGTAGGTCATGGTTAATGGCTCTACTGGGCCCAAGACAGTGTCACACCTCTTACCTGACCTCATGCAGGGACTTGGAAAAAAATAGGTAATAAGTTTAGAAACATTCAAATTACTCTCATTGTTTTTTATTGTCCCTTTGAATCTTTTCAGCAATTTGAATTATTTGTGGATTTACTCTTTCCCTAATAAATTAACATAGAAAGAGCTGTGCATGGACTCCAGAGGGTATTGGCAGAGGGAAAGCAAAAAAGACAGCTGGATGTTTGAAGATATCAATACCTCACAGGCTAAAGGAAGAACAGGTAGGATAGGCGGTATGAAAACAATCAATCTGATTCTGACCTTGGTATAAAACTAAGTGTTGAGAAAGATATTGGAAAGAAGACTCCAACCCAGGATGGTTTCCTCTCTGGCTGAACCTGGAGGGTGCTCCACATACCCAGGGAAGGTGCAGATATTGACAGTCTCATCTTGGCTCTCGCATATATGTCCAGTCATTTTCCTGATTCACAGATTCTGCAGGTTTAAATGCCTTGGGGACCTTGGAACCCAAGGCTTATCTCTTCTTAGGCCCTATCAAAGTAATACAAGTTTGTTAAATTGAATTAGATATTAAATATTATCATCATACTGGTAGTTATTTTATATTCTTTCAAGTATAGTAATAAAATTACCATTCTATATGACACTTCACTATGTATAAAGTGCTATACATTCATTATTTCATTTGATCCTCACAATACCTCTGTGAAGTATAATATTATCTCTGTTTTATAGATGAACTGCAGCTAAATCTCAGAGAATTTAAGTGACATGTTTATGGCCTTGCATAAGTCACAGAACTAGGACTTCTAACCCAGATAATCGGTGACAAATTCAGTTCAGTCAGTCCCCTTCTAATCCATGTGGTATCCCATCCCCTCACCTCATAAAAAGCAAGAAGCTGCTTCACATACCACAACTTCACAACTTCCCTTCAGTGTGACAGGTGCTAGGCAGATAATGCTGCTCCCTTCACATTGGCTTCTGATGCAATCTGTAAAGAAATGTTCCAGCAGGGGAAAAGGGTCAGCAGGTGAAGCTAAACCTTTAAGCTCTATGGGGCTTCTTTCATGATCTATTAGAACCAAATACCCAGATCTTCTGTGAAAGTGGTCTCTCAGTTATAACTCCCATGAACCCTGACCTGGCCTTTGAGATGCCCCAATTTTCCCAGCTCTCCTGGCCTGGGGAAAAGCAATGCTCTAGGGCAATAAGGTGGAAAGGTTACTAAAAAGAAAGTTGGGAAAACTTTTTGTTGCATTGCCTTTTCCTGCCCACATCCTTTCACCTTCCTTCTTTCCTATCCCTTTCATCTCTGATCCTTTCCTCTCTTCTTCTTTTCTGTCACCACCCTCTCTAACTTCTGTTTCAATTCCTTGTCCCCACCATTCTCCCTGTCCTCATCACCTCACACCTCTGTTACTATTATCTCTCTCTTTCTTGTCCTCTCTGTGTCTGTTTTCCTCCCTCCCTTTTCCCCCCTTCTCTCCCTCCCTCTCTTCCTCTTCCTCTCTCTCTCTCTCTCTCTCT
>NW_020944934.1:1774-2552 GCF_900497805.2 Vombatus ursinus | reverse complement strand
CTCTCTCTCTCTCTCTCTCTCTCTCTCTCTCTCTCTCTCTCTCTCTCCCCCTCACCATATTGTTAAAAATTTTCTTCTAATCTTCATCTTTTCTCTACCATCTGTCCCTGTCACTAGTTTCTTTCTCTGTTCTTAACTACCATCCCTCCTGCTCACTCTCCTGTTTTTCTCCCCCTAATCTTTTTCCAAGTATTCCTTGCCTCATCTCCTAGTAGAGATGATCCAAACCCACATCCCAGTATCTCTGGGGTTCAGAGTAACCTAAGGTTCTCCTTTTCCTCAATGGAGTCCCTCCCTCAAGAGACTGAGCTTCTATACCAACCCTGGTAAGTTGCATCCTTGTCCCTTTGGGCCCTGAGATCATTACAGGGGTTTGGACAGAGTTAGGGACCTGAGGCTATGGCAGGATGGTTGGTCTATGATTTTTCAACATACCAAGTAAAGACCAGGGTTAAATAGAGAAATGAAAATATATGGATGTATATTAGTGGTGAGTATCTTTATAGCTGTATGTGTCTCTGAGTATGCTTACATGTGTATGAGCATTTGTAAATGTCTATATAGATCACTGTCTTTGAAAACGTGGCCAGGTGTCTATATACTGATCTACAGAAAACTACAAAACTCCTATTTGCCTTAACCTTACCTAGATGGCCTGTGCTCACCTCAGAAGCTGTCGTAGGAGGCCTTGGCTCCACTCTCTTCTCTTCTTTCAGGATGATGGAACATTCACAGTGACAGAGGAGCCAAGCTAAAAGGAATCTTCTCTTCCTGCAAT
>NW_020944934.1:0-1764 GCF_900497805.2 Vombatus ursinus | reverse complement strand
CAGATTTAAATAATTGGAGAACTATTCATTGCTCATGAGTAGCCCAAACCAATACAATAAAAATGACAATACTGGCTAAATTAATTTACTTATTCAGTGCCATACCAATCAATCTACCAAAAAAAATACTTTACAGAACTAGAAAAAAAGAATAACAAAATTCATCTGGAGGAACAAATATCAAGGGAATCATTTTTAATGGGAAAGAAAGGGACCTAGCAATACCAGATCTCAAGCTATACTACAAAGCTATAATCATCAAAACAATTTATTACTGGATAAGAAATAGAGAGGTTGATCAGTGGAACAGATTAGGTACACAATCTAAAGAAGAAAACGAACATAATAATCTGTGTTTGATAAACCTAAAGATCTAAGCTATTAGGGTAAGCACTACTATTTAAAGAAAAAACTGTTGGGAAAACTAGAAAATAGTCTTGCTAAAACTAGGCATTGAGCAACATCTCATACTGTATGATAAGATAAGCTTAAAATGGATACATGGGCATATAAAGCGAGATATTATAAGTAAGTTAATAGAGTATAGAGGAAATTACCTATCAGATCTGCAGATAGGAGAGGAGTTCATGACCCTATAGAGAGGTGTAAAGCAGGTAAAATGGGTAATTTTGATCACATAAAATTAAAAGGTTTGGACACACAAAAAGAAACAATGGAGCTAAAATTAGAAGAAAAACAAAAGACTGTGAAAAATTGTTACAGCAAATTTCTCTGATAAAAGTCTCATTTCTAAAATATATATGGAACCAAATCAAATTTACAAGAATAAAAACCATTCTCCAACTGATAAATGTTCAAAGGATATGAATAGGCAGTTTCCAGAGAAAAAAATCAAAGCTACAAGTAGCCAAAGGAAAAAAAAATGCTCTAAATCACTAATAACTAGAGAAATTCACAATAAAGCAACTCTGTGTCCAACTAAGGCAGATAGCTGGTACAGTGGATGGAGCTCTAGGCCTGGAGTCAGGAAAAGCAGAGGTCAAATCTGGCCTCAAACACTTACTAGCTTTGTGATCCTAGGAAGTCACTTCACCCTGTTTGCCTCAGTTCCTCATCTGAGCTGGAGAAGAACATGGCAAACCATTCCAGCATCTCTGCCAAGAAACCCCAAATGGAGTCACAAAAAGTCAGACATGATTGAAACAACTGAAAAACAACCACCTTACACCCATCAGATTGACTAAGGTGGCAAAAAAGGAAGATGACAAATGCTGGAGGAAATGTGGGAAAATAGGTACATTATGCACTGTTAGTGGAGTTGTGGATGAGTTCAACCATTCTAGAAATCAGTTTGGAACTATTCCCCAAAAGCTATTAAACTTTGTATACCCTTTCACCTAGAAATACCATTATGAGGTCTATTCCTCAAAGAGATCAAAGAAAAGGACTCATACATATAAAAATTGTTATAGCAACTCTTTTTGTGGTAGCAAAGAATTGGAAACTGAGAAAATACCCATCAATAGTAGGTTGGCTAGACAAATTATGGTATATTAATGTGATGGAACACTATGCTGTAAGAAATGGTGAAAGGATGGTTTCAAAAAAATCTGGGAAGACTTGTATGAATTGATGCAAACTAAAGTGAACAGAACTAGTAGAATAATTTATACAGTAGAAACAGATTAACTACAGATTAAGTAGAAATATACTTTTAAAAACTTGGTAACTGATCAACACAATGTCCAATCACAATTCCAAAGAACTCATGATAAAATATGCTATGTACCTCCAGACAGGGAA
>NW_020944933.1:0-5491 GCF_900497805.2 Vombatus ursinus | reverse complement strand
ACAATAACAAGAGCATTGTAAAGATGATTAACTTTGAAAGACTTGGGAGTTCTGATCAAATCAGTGAATTCCAGATGCATGGTAGATAGGAGATGTGCTCAGAGTCCAGATTGAGGCTTCTCAGTTTGTGGTCTTTAATCTCTTTATTCTGTCCTGTTTCTACAAGGTCTACCTATAATATTCAAATTTGGAGATTAAAAAACTGCACAAAAAACTGCATTTTGTCAGAAATCAGTCTAGATAAACTTTTGGAAAGAGATTGACATAAGTTGCACAGTATGGATAGGCGTGAATGAAAGAAAACTTCATAATCATAAAAACATTAATAAAAATGTTTCCAAGATTCCCCCTTATGCTTAAAATTGTAAAAATTACCCATCCTCTTCTCTGATTTGAAAAAAAAAATATTATGTTCCTTATCAGTTTGGCATTGTATAAGAAGTTTATCTACACCTATTTTCTTTTTTTCTATTTTCTTTTTCTTCAAAATGCATTTCCAGTTTTCCTAGGAAGATTTTTTAAATGCTGTTTCCTTCAAAACTGCAAAAAGCCTTTCCTGATGTGGTCATGGTTGCTTATGTTTCCCCCCAGCAGAATTTAATGTGTTTACACACACACACACACACACACACACACACACACACATTCACATACACACATGTCTTTAGTGTGTATGTTTATTTGTATATCTATATTCTTCTTTAATAGACTGCAAGCTACATGAGTTGCTTTATAATACTTATCATCTAGGACATGGTAGGTTCTTAGTAAAACTTTGAATCCTTATAATTGGAAAGTAGAAATTTATCTGAGGTAGCGTGGGTTTCCATCTTAATTGAATAATAAAATAAATTAAAATCCAACAATTTCTTAATGTCTTCTTAATTACAATTCTCCAATTCCATATTTTGAATTAAATGAAAATTTAAAATTTCTTTAGCTCCCAAATTGGACCATTTGAATAATTTGTTTATTTTTCTATAACTTGAGGAAAGCCTGGCCTGTTTAAATTTGCATTTAAATTTAAGTGTCATCCCATCTTTCCTCTTCACCAGTGCTATTTAATTTCAAATACTTAAAAACTTTAACAGTATTGCCTTAATGTCACAACACTGCATTAACCATATTACTCCAACACTGCCCAAGAGTAAAGAAAAACCAATGGACAAGAAAAATTTAGACAAGTCCAGGGAAAGATCCAGAGAGAGAGAAAAGAAAGATGACATGGACAGGAAAGAATGGAAAAGGGTTTGTAATTTTTAAAGAAGAATATGAAAAATTTAAACCATTAATGCATAATCATAATCTCTGCAAGATGTGATTTCATCTGATAATTTGAAGACCACAACCATAGGAGATGTGTGATAAATATTTACTAAATAAGCAACTTGAAATTAACCATAATTTTTAATTTAAAAGTCCCACAATACATTTTAAATTTACAGGTATGAGGGCTAACCCAGATTCTAGGGCTGAATTGATATGTGACTATCTCAATGTGGATCTTCTAGCACTTGTAATACAACTGTTCCTCTTTTCACCCTTTCTGATTGTTGTCCATTTCTTTCCGTAAAACCTCTCAGAAGATCAGCATCATATTGAAGTCATTTTATTAGCTCTTTTAATGTTTGTTTAAAATTAAAATTTTGTAATTCTTTTATTAATACAAATTAATTAATGCTTATTAATTACACACATTAGTTATTGTCGTTGATTTAATTTATTCCATAGCTGACCAACTCTTTTTCTAATCATAAATGTCAATTATATCTAGGTAGCATCAATGTGTTGCAGCCTACTTTAACCCAACGTAAAGTCCACTTAAGACAGAGTCATCTGGAAGTTTGATTCTGTGGAGAATATAGCTTTTCTGAACCAGATCTGACCTAGGCTGGTCCATTGATTCCAGCTCAAAGATTAAAATGTGATAAAGTTATTAATTACAAAAATCAACAGAAAACTTTAATATTAAAAGATTAAGAGAATGAATTTTAAAAAACTACTAACTCATTAAAACATTACTACCTTCTGCCTCCTTAGCCACTAAGGCAATAAGCCATAGTAAGTCAGAAAGCTTAGATAACTCATGTAACAGTAATTCTCTCCTGGATTTGGATTTGTGATGCTTTCAGTAGCAAGGAGACCTGATGTCTGTCCGTTCAATTCAGTATTTTTCAGTTGCATGCTAAGACGAGAACAATAGTGATTTATAGGAGGAAGCTATGTCAGTATTAATTGAAAAATATTACTAAATGAGTCTGCAGTATTAACTTCACATTTCTCAGTACTTGAAAAATAAACCAACCCTTTCATCAAGTTTGTATTACTTAATTGTTTGACTTTAGGATCATTCAAACAATGACCGTGACATCCCACAAGATTCTACTAAAAGACGTAGAGAAGAAAATGGAACAAGTATGTAGCAGTGATGGGTTAGGGTGGTGATCAGAGTTGTTTAGCCACTTCTTTTTGACCTTTGTGCTATTAGTGAGATCTTGTTCAGACTGGTTTTCTAGGAAAACTAGTATAAATATTTATTCTTCACTCTTAGAGTTAAGAGTCAAAGAATCTTGAATTATTAAAAATTATTTTATTAGCTTAGGTTCCATAGCTCGTCAGTGCAATAAATACACACTGGCCTAAAGTCAGGAAGACCTCAGTTCAAATCTGGCCTCAGTCACTGACCAAGACTGTGTGCCTGTGTGTGACCCTGGGCAAGTCACTGTTTGCCTCAGTTCCTTTATCTATAAAATGAACTGGAGAAGGAAATGGCAATCCAGTCTAGTATCTTTGCCAAGAAAACCCCAAAAGAGGTCATCAAGATTCAGGTACAACTGAAAATGACTACACGACAAGAAAACAAAAACTCCCTAGTGTTTGGTTTGCCGGTTCTCTTTTCTGGAGATGTTTTCTTTTTAATTACATCTGAGTTTCTAGTAAATACACCAAAAATAGCAAAATGGTTAATGTTACATTAAATATAAAATAAATATTCTGTACAAAGAAAGTAAATAGACTTTCTTTATGGCCAGAGGGAAGAGTTTCAGGCTTCCCTTAAAGATCACAAAAGTATTAAAGAGATACAATATTATTACTCCGGGATCTGTAGTTCAGGGATTTTAGCCCTAACTGGCAGCCTTGGTATGTCTCAAAGAGTTCTGATTCTTTCTGGTGTTTTTTTCTGTGATTCTATACTTCTCTGTGTCTGCTTCCTTTAGCTGTATTTTTCTCTTTTGTTTCTCTTCAGGTCAGTGTCTTGAGCTCAGTAAACTGACTTTTAAAGTAACCTATAGTATAACCTCTTTTTGATTCCATCCCTTTCTTTGGGTGGCAGGATCTTTTATGGTTATCTTTGTACCATTTTGGTCTGTAAATTGTGTTTTGGGTTTCAAGGACAACTCCTTAATACTATGTTTGTCACTTTTTTAAAAAAATTGTATTTCAGCTAACTCTTCAAAATATTGTAGAAGTGAAAGTCCTTCTTATTCTCCTCATTTGAATGAAAAAGAAAAGGAAAAAAATAAGTCAAAATCCTGTGGAAAAGAAAAATGTGACTCAGTTAAAACTGAGAGGGTAGAGAAGAGCAGTTCTAGTGGCAAAAAGGTAAGTTTGCTTTTAAAAGTCAACAGGAAATTACAACTTCATGAAATGTGAAAAGCTGCATTTATTACAGCAGAAATGAATGGAGTTCCACAGGCATTGTGCTGAGTGCTGAGATTACACGTATAGGTAGGAAAAAAGCCTTCGGCCTTTAGGAGAAAGAAATTTACTCCCAAAGTACAGTAGAAATCATGAAAAAGTAAGATGGCAAAAACAGTATTCTTCTCTCTT
This sequence comes from Vombatus ursinus, assembly GCF_900497805.2. NCBI lineage: Eukaryota > Metazoa > Chordata > Mammalia > Diprotodontia > Vombatidae > Vombatus > Vombatus ursinus. The sequence goes on along the minus strand of NW_020944933.1, from coordinate 1,660 downwards.
GGGCAGTGCTGGACCATGAAGGTAGGATGGTCTGCTTATCTATGAGAGTCCCATATGAAGGATACAAATAACAAATTGTGTCAGCTTGGAGGGGCTTCATCCATGACACATGTAGGGCCTACTGCATACTCTAGGTCCAGTATTTCTGCAATCATGACAACTCAAAGGACAAGTTCAGGGAACCCTTTAACAGGAAAAATAAAACCCTTATGCACAGTTAATTCTAAAGATAAACTGAAGTCCATTTTATTATGAATTAAAATATAGAACATGCACTCAGTAATTGATAAATTAATATATTTGAAGATTTCTTTTTAGTTAAATATCCTTTGTCATCAAAAACAAGATTGCTTTTAGATCACTTTGTTAGCCAAGTTAATAATGACCGTAAGAGTGGTGGGGCCCTCCAGAGAAATAAGGAATTTCAGAAAAGTACAGACTTCAGGAAGAAAAATAATGAATTATATTTTGAACATGTTTGAGATGCCAGCTCAAGATGTGAGGTGATGTAAGAGAGAGTTTGGAGCTGGATAAATAGATCTAATGATCATTTATAGAGATGATACTCTAATGCATGGGTGGTGATGAGATCCCCAAATAAAATGACATAGAGGCAGAAGAGAAGAAGGCCCAGTACAAACCTTTGGGGAGACTCAGGGTTATTGGATATGACCTAGATAAGATCTAGTGAATAAGACCCTTAAGAAGGAGCATTTTAATAGATAGGAGGACAACTAGGAATGGTGTCTGAAAAATCCAGAAAGGAAGGAGTGTCTAGAAGAATGTAGTAACCAGTAGTGTCAGAGGTCAAGAAGGATGCCTTACTTGTGTGAAAGAATCTAACCTTTGTGTATATTAAAGTCACTTCTCATACTCTTAATTCAAAGTTCCATTCTTGACTATCCTATAATAAAGATAAAAATTTAGAAACATTCTCCTTCATCCTTTTCATTTTTCCCACTAAAGAAGTACCTTTGTTGATGCCATGTCTACCAGAGGTTCTCCTGAACCTGTATATAACTTAGGAAAAAACCAAACAAACCAGAGTTGATACAAATTCCATGATGAGGAAATCTCATGCTGCTCTTTTCCATATCGTTTAAGTTGATTAAATTTTCCACCAGACTTTCTCTGTTGTTTTTTGCATTTCAGATATATCTGAATAAAAGATACCTATTTTTTTGACAGTATCTATTCTTTTTCTACTCTTACACCTGAGGTTTTCCAACTTAGACTCCTTCCTTCAGTAAGTAAGCACCTGCTTATTTACTTCTGTATCACTTGCATTCCTTCTGTCATAGCAATTATTAAATAATTATGTAGTAATAATAATTATAAGTAATATACACCATCCATGTATAAATATATGCAAAATAAGTATGAGTATAAAATAAACAAGTGAACACCAAGAAATTACTCCAGGTTCTTTTAGGAGAACGGGGTATGTGCTATTGGAAGTTTTCAGAAAGTCTTCATTTAGAAGGTGATGCTTGAGCTGCTTATTAAAAGGGGTTACTTTTTAAACATTGTACTGTTAGGACATCTTGGGACCACAATTGTTAATTTGTTTGTACACAGATATGTTCTTTCCTCTCTGGGCTCCAAACATTAATTCTGTTTGCATAAGGTGATACTTTACTGATTAGTGAGCTGCATTCTT